>NC_084632.1:40714018-40727329 GCF_033978795.1 Nerophis ophidion | reverse complement strand
AAAGCATGTTCTTCCTGGGTGGTCCATTGAACCCGCACGACGACAGCAAGAGACTGTCGCAATGCCCAAATGAGTTGAATGCTTCCTTAGGGAGGTGTTTAGGGCACGTCCGACCGGGAAGACTATGTCTCTCGGCTGGACTGGGAACGCCTCGGGATCCCCCGGGAGGAGCTGGACGAAGTGGCTGGGGAGAGGGAAATCTGGGCTTCCCTGCTTAGGCTGCTGCTCCCGTGACCTGACCTCGGATAAGCGGAAGATGGATGGATGTAAGGACGACATAAACACACCCAAAAGTACCAACAAATAGCACAAAATACTGACTCCCAGGTACCAAGAAGTGTCTGGCCTTCTTTCCTTTCTCCCTTCTGTTCAGTTCTTCAGCCCCTCAGTCAGTCAAAATGACAAACACGTCAAACGAAGCCCTTTTTTCGTTTCAAATGCTAATTTGGGCAATAATCAGAATTAAATAAATGTCTGCTCATACAGTAAGTGACTTGTTCATACACAATGGGGGGGGGGGGGGGGGGGGTTTGATTTAACACAATGGCTCTTTTCCTTCTTTTGTCCCGCCTCATTTACACTTTTGGGAATAACCTAAAAAAAAAAAAGAAGATCTACTCCCAACATGTTCAACTCTGATTATTATCAGTAATCGCCACGCGGGGGCAAGCCTTTCCACGGGCATCATGAGGAGAAGGGAGAAATGCTGCCTTTTCTCTCTTTGTGAGTGGATAAGTGCCACATGTCACTGTCATGTTTAAAGACGCGCCGCATGATATCTTTGTCGTCGGGGACGACGGAAATCACGGTTCGGCGGCGACCGGCGTGCCCCGAGTGTCACAACAAAGCCCCGAGGGGAGCAGGGATGGAAAGGTGTAATTTGGAATCAAATGAATAATCTGTGACTTTTACTAAGCATGTCAGAGAGGGATGAATATGTGAGGGAGGATGTTAATGTTGTGAAGGAAATTACTGGAATTTCAAAACTGATTTTTTTCCCCAGGAGCGGGGATTGAACGAGACATAAAGCATACCCTTATTGGATTTGGATTGTGCAGAAATAATCTAATTAATCCATTTATGAACATGCTTGAAGTACCTGTCAGGCCAAAAAAAAAAAAAAAAAACCTCACAGTGGGCCTGGGCTAAAAACTCCGTTTCCATATGAGTTTGGAAATTGTGTTGGATCTAAATAAATTATTTTCAACCCATATTCAGTTGAATGCACTAAAAAGACAATATATTTAATGTTTAAACCCATAAACTTTATTTTTTGCAAATAATAACTAACTTAGAATTTCATGGCTGCAACATGTGCCAAAGTAGTTGGGAAAGGGCATGTTCACCACTGTGTTGCATCACCTTTTCTTTGAACAACACTCAATAAACGTTTGGGAACTGAGGAAACTAATTGTTGAAGCTTTGAAAGTGGAATTCTTTCCCATTCATTCAACAGTCCGGGGTCTCCGCTATCGTATTTTACGCTTCATAATGCACCACACATTTTCCATGGGAGACAAATCTGGACTGCAGGCGGGCCAGGGAAGTACCCGCACTCTTTTTTCTCAAAGCCACACTGTTGTAACAAGTGCTGAATGTGTCTTGGCATTGTCTTGCTGAAATAAGCAGGGGGGTCCATGAAAAAAAGACGGCGCTTAGATGGCAGAATGTGTTGTTCCAAAACCTGTATGTACCTTTCAGCATTAATGGTGCCTTCACAGATGTGTAAGTTACCCATGCCTTGGGCACTAATGCACCCCCATACCATCACAGATGCTGGCTTTTTAACTTCGCGTCGATAACAGTCTGGTTAGTTCGCTTCCCCTTTGGTCCGGATGACACGACATCGAATATTTCCAAAAACAATTTGAAATGTGGACTCGTCAGACCACAGAACACTTTTCCACTTTGCATCAGTCCATCTTAGATGATCTCGGGCCCAGAGAAGCCAGCGGCGTTTCTGGATGTTGTTGATAAATGGCTTTTGCTTTGCCTAGTAGAGTTTTAACTTGCACTTACAGATGTAGCGACCAACTGTATTTAGTGACAGTGGTTTTTTGAAGTGTTCCTGAGCCCATGTGGTGATATCCTTTAGAAATTGATGTCGGTTTTTGATACAGTGCGGGATCGAAGGTCACGGTCATTCAATAATGGTTTTAATACCCAATCATGGCACCCAGCTGTTCCCAATTAGCCTGCACACCTGTGGGATGTTCCAAATAAGTGAACGCCTGTTTTGGCACGTCCGACCGGTAGGAGGCCACGGGGAAGACCCAGGACACGTTGGGAAGACTATGTCTCCCGGCTGGCTTGGGAACGCCTCGGGATTCCCCACGAGGAGCTGGACGAAGTGGCTGGGGAGAGGGAAGTCTGGGCTGTATTTAAATGAAGATGCGACCAGACCTCGGATAAGAGGAGGAAGATGGATGGATGGTCTAGAAAATGGATGGATGGAATTATTTATGTTAATCTGACTTCAACACAGGGTGTGTTCCCACTATCGTGGGATCAAACTCCTCAGCCTTCCCGGTAAAGTTTATTCAGGTGTACTGGAGAGGAGGCTACGTCGGATAGTCGAACCTCGGATTCAGGAGGAACAGTGTGGTTTTCGTCCTGGTCGTGGAACTGTGGACCAGCTCTATACTCTCGGCAGGGTCCTTGAGGGTGCATGGGAGTTTGCCCAACCAGTCTACATGTGCTTTGTGGACTTGGAGAAGGCATTGGACCGTGTCCCTCGGGAAGTCCTGTGGGGAGTGCTCAGAGAGTATGGGGTATCGGACTGTCTTATTGTGGCGGTCCGTTCCCTGCACGATCAGTGCCAGAGCTTGGTCCGCATTGCTGGCAGTAAGTCGGTCACGTTTCCAGTGAGGGTTGGACTCCGCCAAGGCTGTCCTTTGTCACCGATTCTGTTCATAACTTTTATGGACAGAATTTCTAGGCGCAGTCAAGGTGTTTAGGGGTTCCGGTTTGGTGACCGCAGGATTAGGTCTCTGCTTTTTGCAGATGATGTGGTCCTGATGGCTTCATCTGACCGGGATCTTCAGCTCTCACTGGATCGGTTCGGTGAAGCGACCGGAATGAGAATCAGCACCTCCAAGTCCGAGTCCATGGTTCTCGCCCGGAAAAGGGTGGAATGCCATCTCCGGGTTGGGGAGGAGACCCCTGCCCCAAGTGGAGTTCAAATACCTAGGAGTCTTATTCACGAGTGAGGGAAGAGTGGATCGCGAGATCGACAGGCGGATCGGTGCGGCGTCTTCAGTAATGCGGACGTTGTACCGATCCGTTGTGGTGAAGAAGGAGCTGAGCCGGAAGGCAAAGCTCTCAATTTACCGGTCGATCTTCGTCCCCATCCTCACCTATGGTCATGAGCTTTGGGTCATGACCGAAAGGATAAGATCACGGGTACAAGCGGCCCAAATGAGTTTGGGTCTCTCCCTTAGAGATAGGGTGAGAAGCTCTGCCATCCGGGAGGAACTCAAAGTAAAGCCGCTGCTCCTTCACATCGAGAGGAGCCAGATGAGGTGGTTCGGGCATCTGGTCAGGATGCCACCCGAACGCCTCCCTAGGGAGGTGTTTAGGGCACGTCCAACCGGTAGGAGGCCACGGGGAAGACCCAGGACACGTTGGGGAGACTATGTCTCCCGGCTGGCCTGGGAACGCCTCGGGATCCCCCGGGAAGAGCTGGACGAAGTGGCTGGGGAGAGGGAAGTCTGGGTTTCCCTGCTTAGGTTGTTGCCCCCGCGACCCGACCTCGGATAAGCGGAAGATGATGGATGGATGGATGACTTCAACACATACTTTAGTCATAAACATTAGACTGTGTGAACAAAAGTATTAAAGTTCAGTTTTGAATTAGGTTCTTCAATGAAAAACAAAGAGCAAGCAATTCAAGTTTGAGGGTACACTATAAGAAAGGTCAGAACGGTTTAGAGAGTAGGATGGAGAGTTTAAAAAGAACAAGGTACGAGGAAATAGTAAGGAATACATACAAAAGACGGCAAAAAGAGAGATTTTTAGGGGATTTGCATTGTTTTTTCCAAGATTGGTTTGAGCCTGACAGAAAGCTGTTGGAGTATTTTCGGGTCTCCCCATGTCTAGCATTAAAAGATTACAGTTGGTACAAAATGCGGCTGCTAGACTTTTGACAAGAACAAGAAAGTTTGATCACATTACGCCTGTACTGTATATACCTTTATATACATATATACATACATATATACCTATACTGTATATACCTTTATATACATATATACATACATATATACCTGTACTGGCTCACCTGCACTGGCTTCCTGTGCACTTAAGATGTGACTTTAAGGTTTTACTACTTACGTATAAAATACTACACGGTCTAGCTCCAGCCTATCTTGCCGATTGTATTGTACCATATGTCCCGGCAAGAAATCTGCGTTCAAAAGACTCCGGCTTATTAGTGATTCCTAGAGCTCAAAAAAAGTCTGCGGGCTTCAGATCGTTTTCCGTTCGGGCTCCAGTACTCTGGAATGCCCTCCCGGTAACAGTTCGAGATGCTACCTCAGTAGAAGCATTTAAGTCTCATCTTAGAACTCATCTGTATACTCTAGCCTTTAAATAGACCTCCTTTTTAGACCAGTTGATCTGCCGCTTCTTTTCTTTCTCCTATGTCCCCCCCCTCCCTTGTGGAGGGGGTCCGGTCCGATGACCATGGATGAAGTACTGGCTGTCCAGAGTCGAGACCCAGGATGGACCGCTCGTCGGGACCCAGGATGGACCGCTCGCCTGTATCGGTTGGGGACATCTCTACGCTGATGATCCGCTTGAGATGGTTTCCTGTGGACGGGACTCTCGCTGCTGTCTTGGAGCCACTATGGATTGAACTTTCACAGTATCATGTTAGACCCGCTCGACATCCATTGCTTTCGGTCCCCTAGAGGGGGGGGGGTTGCCCACATCTGAGGTCCTCTCCAAGGTTTCTCATAGTCAGCATTGTCACTGGCGTCCCACTGGATGTGAATTCTCCCTGCCCACTGGGTGTGAGTTTTCCTTGCCCTTTTGTGGGTTCTTCCGAGGATGTTGTAGTCGTAATGATTTGTGCAGTCCTTTGAGACATTTGTGATTTGGGGCTATATAAATAAACATTGATTGATTGATTGAGTGCCTATTGTCCTGGCAACCAAGTCCGACCCCTTGGTGCAGATAAACATGCAAACAGGCACACGCACTCATTGCAATTCTGACATAAGCAGAATGGAATTCCAAAGGGGAGAATGGAGATTGTGAGCTGAGGGGGCTTGTCCGGGATCAGGGTCCTTACTAGGGTGAGAAGATAGGACAGTGAGGAAGGAGGTACATGACAGATGGTCTAATTGGTATCCAGTACAGGACGTCTTACAAGATGAAGGGAAAACAAATCATAGAGTGTTTATTTGCGAGTTCCAATGAAGTCACATGAGTGACATTTGAAAACAACATGCACATTTTCTCCAACAAAAGCCTCGTTCATTACCGCAATTTTGGAAAGTTTGCTCTCTGATGAGTGATCCGACGACCCGGCTCTTGCGTACATCAAGTCTGTGATGCTGTCGGAAGAAATTGAGGAGAGTCGCTCGGACTATAAAGGAAATGAGTAATCCTGTGCATAATCAGCCTGACTGGAGTAGGATGAACAATGTGACTTATTGGGTATAGAAACAATCAATCAATGTTTATTTATATAGGCCTAAATCACAAATGTCTCAAAGGACTGCACAAATCATTACGACTACGACATCCTCGGAAGAACCCACAAAAGGGCAAGGAAAACTCACACCCAGTGGGCAGGGAGAATTCACATCCAGTGGGACGCCAGTGACAATGCTGACTATGAGAAACCTTGGAGAGGACTTCAGATGTGGGCAACCCCCCCGCACACGGCCCTCGCCAAGTCAAGGCCTTCACCGCCGCTTAATTCCTCAAGGGGTTTTAGATGGCTGAGTAGCGCTTTATAGCGGCAGCCCGCCTCCAGGGCCCCAATTCCCCCCCCCCTTCTGTTGTGAGTTGTTGTGATTACATGTACCATGTTTATATGTGCCATGCTATAAATGATAAATGATAAATGGGTTGTACTTGTATAGCGCTTTTCTACCCTCAAGGTACTCAAAGCGCTTTGACACTACTTCCACATTTACCCATTCACACACACATTCACACACTGATGGAGGGAGCTGCCATGCAAGGCGCCAACCAGCACCCATCAGGAGCAAGGGTGAAGTGTTGTGAGTTTTTTTTTCCTCTGACTCAGTCTGGACCCCTCCTGAGAGTCCAGCCTTAGACTGATATTTTTTTTTTACTCAATCAATCAATGTTTATTTATATAGCCCCAAATCACAAATGTCTCAAAGGACTGCACAAACCATTACGACTACGACATCCTCGGAAGAACCCACAAAAGGGCAAGGAAAACTTACACCCAATGGGCAGGGAGAATTCACATCCAGTGGGACGCCAGTGACAACACTGACTATGAGAAACCTTGGAGAGGACCTCAGATGTGGGCAACTCCCCCCCACCCCCCTCTGAACTGTGAAAGTTCAATCCATAGTGGCTCCAACACAGCCGCGAGAGTTCAGTTCAAAGCGGATCCAAGACAGCAGCGAGAGTCCCGTCCACAGGAAACCATCCCAAGCGGAGGCGGATCAGCAGTATAGAGATGTCCCCAACCAATGCACGGGCGAGCGGTCCATCCTGGGTCCCGACGAGCGGTCCATCCTGGGTCCCGACGAGCGGTCCATCCTCTTACTTTACATTATTTTTTGACGCAAAAAAACAAGAGTGAACCCAATTTTATATTTCTGAATATCCTCTCTGAGCTGCCACCTTATCTTGGTAGAGGAGTTTGCGTGTCCCAATGATGGCAGGAGCTATGTTGTCCGGGGGCTTGTTGTTTTCACAATATTTGCAAGGGGAAATGGAAGTTGGCCGGGGTCTGAACTCACGACCTACCGATCTCAGGTAGGTAAATGGTCATCCATCCATCTGGTTCCAGAGCCCTTGCTGTGCGTCGAAGTGAGTCCGACTATATCTAGCCGCAACTTCTCCACCTTGCGCACTAGCTCCGAGGTGACGTTCCACGTCCCAATGGCTAGCTTATGTAGCCGAAGATCGGATCGCCAAGTGCCCTGCCTTCAGCTGCCGCCCAGCTCACATTCCACCCGACCTCTATGGCCCCTGCGATAGGTGGTAAGCCCATTCTAGGGGGGACCCACGTTGCCTCTTCGGGCTCTGCCATGGGGACAGGTATGGCCACCAGGCGCTTGCCATCCTTCCCTACCTCCGGGCCTGGCTCCAGAGGAAGGTCCTGGTGATTCGCGTCCAGGCGAGGGAAATCTGTGTCCTTTGTTTGTATTCTTCATAGAGGTCTTCGAGCATCTCTTTGTCTGATCCCTCACCCAGGACCAGTTTGTCTTGATCCTGTTCGTGAATGGGATTGTGCTTCTACCGCTTGTCCCTTTCGGGGTTGTGAGGAGTAGCTGGGGCCTATATCAGCTGCATTCGGGCGGGAAGTATTTTTCTGATTCTGATTCTGAGTAGGGCAGCACAGGGGCAGAGGGTTTAGTGCGTCTGCCTCACAATACGAGGTAGTCCTGGGCTCGGGATCTTTCTGTGTTTGAGTTTGCACGTTCTCTCTGTGACTGCGTGGGTTCCCTCCGGGTACTCCGGCTTCCTTCTACCTCCAAAGACTTGCACCTGGGGAGGGGTTGATTGGCAACACTAAATTGACCCAAGTGTGTGAATGTTTTCTGTCTATCTGTGTTGGTTCGCAGCCGAGTGTGAAGCGACCGGAATGAGAATCAGCACCTCCAAGTCCAAGTCCATGGTTCTCGCCCGGAAAAGGGTGGAGTGCCATCTCCGGGTTGGGGAGGAGACCCTGCCCCAAGTGGAGGAGTTCAAGTACCTAGGAGTCTTGTTCACGAGTGGGGGAAGAGTGGATCGTGAGATCGACAGGCGGATCGGTGCGGCGTCTTCAGTAATGCGGACGTTGTATCGATCCGTTGTGGTGAAGAAGGAGCTGAGCCGGAAGGCAAAGCTCTCAATTTACCGGTCGATCTACGTTCCCATCCTCACCTATGGTCATGAGCTTTGGGTCATGACCGAAAGGATAAGATCACGGGTACAAGCGGCCGAAATGAGTTTGGGTCTCTCCCTTAGAGATAGGGTGAGAAGCTCTGCCATCCGGGAGGAACTCAACGTAAAAACCGCTGCTCCTCCACATGGAGAGGAGCCAGATGAAGTGGTTCGGGCATCTGGTCAGGATGCCACCCGAACGCCTCCCTAGGGATGTGTTTAGGGCACGTCCAGCTGGTAGGAGGCCACGGGGAAGACCCAGGACACGTTGGGAAGACTATGTCTCCCGGCTGGCCTGGGAACGCCTCGGGATCCCCCGGGAAGAGCTAGATGAAGTGGCTGGAGATAGGGAAGTCTGGGCTTCCCTGCTTCCCCGCGACCCGACCTCGGATAAGCGGAAGATGATGGATGGATGGATGGATGTGTTGGCCCCTGCGATGAGGTGGCGACTTGTCCAGGGTGTACGCCACCTTCCGGCCGATTGTAGCTGCAGTAGGCACCAGCGACCCCAAAGGGAATTAGGCGGCAGAAAAATGGATGATTCCGAGTAATATCGGACTATTCAACTGTCAGGTTTATAGTCGAATCAGACTACTCTGAATCGTGTCGTCGAATCTTCGATAAACTGAAGACAGCCCTTTTGGTTAGGCAAGTACTCACCTTGCGATGATGCCACACCAGTTGCTAAAGGCCCACGAGCACTTTTTTATTCTCAATTGGTACATTTGTGTCACGGCCCAAGTACGAGTAATAACTGTATTTATTGGTTTGTCTAGCAAATGATTGCTATCAGTAGACGCCGGCGTCTCATCTGGTAAATACAAATGTTAATAGCCGGTTGCACTGATTTCAAGAGGACTCCTTCTCGCCGTAATGATTGTGAATGACGGTCATTACCTGAACGAGCCGAGAACGAGGGTTTTGATTGGGGGCCCCCGCCTTGACCGTGTGGAAAATGAACTGTCCCCAAAAGTCTTGGAGACTGAGCGCATTTCCTGTGAGAAAGGAAAGTGTTTGTCCAGGGACGGAAGGGACAGAGGAAGGAATGGGGGGGGAGAGTTCTCGGCGTCTTTGTTTTCAGGCCTTGGTGTGTGACCAGCAGCTCTACATCCCTCCTCCTTTCCCTTCTTTCGGCTTCTTCCTCTTTAACGGCCTCCCGTCCTTTCCATGATTGTGGTTTTCACATGGTTTTCTACACCAAAATTCATCTATTTCTTCAACTTCTTCTTGTTCTCCAGATTTTGGGGCGGTCTGCCTTCCACATTTTTCGCCCGATTCAAACCGTTCCAACTTCAAAACTGTTCCGCTTATTCGGGAATGGCGGGATTTCCCTTGAAAAACTCAAAAAAAATCCAAGATTTCCCAGAATTGCAGGTTTTCGGGGACAATGTTCCCATTCAAAAAGAATTGGCCATTTTTTCAAACTTCCACCATTTCCACATTTTTCAACCTATTCAAACCATTCCACCTTCAACACCTTCCCGAAATTCAAACTTCCCTTTTCCCGATTTCAAATAAAATTCCAGGATTTTTCCACAATTTCCAAAGCCCTATTTCCACCCTTTTTTCTGGCGACTACTCCCTTCCACATTTTTCAACGCAATGGAACATGTTTTAAAGTTCCACAACTTCCACATTTTTCACCCGATTCAAACGGTTCCAACTTCAAAACTGTTGCGCTTATTCGGGATGGCGGGATTTCCCTTGAAAAACTCAAAAAAAAATCCCAGATTTCCCAGAATTGCAGGTTTTCGGGGACAATTTTCCCATTCAAAAAGAATTGGCCATTTTTCAAACTTCCATTTGCACATTTTTTCACCTATTCAAACCATTCCAAATTCAACACATTCCTGATTTCAAACTTCCCTTTTCTCAAATTCAAATAAAATTCCAGGATTTTCCACAATTTCCAAAGCCCTATTTCCACCCTTTTTTCTGGCGACTACTCCTTACACATTTTTCAACGCATTTCAACCGTTTCACCGTCAAAACCTCTTAATCCTCTTAATTCCTCTTAATCAGGACAAACAACAAAAGTGTTGTTTTTTTTTTACTGGAAAAATTCCTGGTTTTCCCAAAATTCCAGGAATTCTATAACACCATTTCTCAATTGTTACTACTTTAATATTTTTACACTTATTTGAAAAATGTCAACACCAACCATTTCAATTTATTCAGACCATTCAAGTTTGTTTTTGACCATTTTCAATAAAATTCCAGTTTTTCCCAAAATTCGAGATATTTTCAATGGAACATGTTTTAAAGTTCCACAACTTCCACATTTTTCACCCCGATTCAAACCGTTCCAACTTCAAAACTGTCGCGCTTATTCGGGAATGGCGGGATTTCCCTCGAAAAAACTCAAAAAAATCCCAGATTTCCCAGAATTTCAGGTTTTCCGGGACAATTTTCCCATTCAAAAAAGAATTGGCCATTTTTCAAACTTCCATTTGCACATTTTTTCACCTATTTCAAACCATTCCAAATTCAACACATTCCTGATTTCAAACTTCCCTTTTCCCAATTTCAAATACAATTCCAGGATTTTCCACAATTTCCAAAGCCCTATTTCCACCCTTTTTTTCTGGCGACTACTCCTTCCACATTTTTCAACGCATTCCAACCGTTCCACCGTCAAAACCTCTTAATCCTCTTAATTCCACTTAATCAGGACAAACAACAAAAGTGTTTTTTTTTTAACTGGAAAAATTCCTGGTTTTCCCAAAATTCCAGGAATTCTATAACACCATTTTTCAATTATTCCTACTTTAATATTTTTACACTGATTTGAAAAATGTCAACACCAACCATTTCAATTTATTCAGACCATTCAAGTTTGTTTTTGACCATTTTCAATAAAATTCCAGTTTTTCCCAAAATTCTAGATATTTTCAATGGAACATGTTTTAAAGTTCCACAACTTCCACATTTTTCACCCGATTCAAACCGTTCCAACTTCAAAACTGTTGCGCTCATTCGGGAATGCGGGATTTCCCTTGAAAAACTCAAAAAAAAAATCCCAGATTTCCCAGAATTGCAGGTTTTCGGGGACAATTTTCCCATTCAAAAAGAATTGGCCATTTTTCAAACTTTCACCATTTCCACATTTTTCAACCTATTCAAACCATTCCAACTTCAACACCTTCCCGAAATTCAAACTTCCCTTTTCCCAATTTCAAATAAAATTCCAGGATTTTCCACAATTTCCAAAGCCCTATTTCAACCGTTATAGCTCGGTTGGTAGAGTGGCCGTTGACAGCAACTTGAGGGTTGCAGGTTCGATTCCCGCTTCCGCCATCCTAGTCACTGCCGTTGTGTCCTTGGGCAAGACACTTTACCCACCTGCTCCCAGTGCCACCCACACTGGTTTAAATGTAACTTAGATATTGGGTTTCACTATGTAAAGCGCTTTGAGTCACTAGAGAAAAGCGCTATATAAAATATAATTCACAAAATTCACAACCCTTTTTTTCTGGCTACTACTCCTTCCACATTTTTCAACGCATTTCAACCGTTTCACCGTCAAAACCTCTTAATCCTCTTAATTCCTCCTAATCAGGACAAACAACAAGCGTTTTTTTTAAACTGGAAAAAATTCCTGGTTTTCCCAAAATTCCAGGAATTCTATAATACCATTTCTCAATTGTTACTACTTTGATATGTTTCCACTGATTGGAAAAATGTCAACACCAACCATTTCAATTTATTCAGACCCTTCAAGTTTGTTTTGACCATTTTCAATAAAATTCCAGTTTTTTCCCCAAAATTCTAGATATTTTCAATGGAACATGTTTTAAAGTTCCACAACTTCCACATTTTTTCACCCGATTCAAACCGTTCCAACTTCAAAACTGTTCCGCTTATTCGGGAATGGCGGGATTTCCCTCGAAAAACTCAAAAAAAAATCCCAGATTTCCCAGAATTGCAGGTTTTCGGGGACAATTTTCCCATTCAAAAAGAATTGGCCATTTTTCAAACTTCCACCATTTCCACATTTTTCAACCTATTCAAACCATTCCACTTTCAACACCTTCCCGAAATTCAAACTTCCCTTTTCCCAAATTCAAATAAAATTCCAGGATTTTCCACAATTTCCACCCTTTTTTCTGGCGACTACTCCTTCTACATTTTTCAACGCATTTCAACCGTTTCACCATCAAAACCTCTTAATTCTCTTAATTCCACTTAATCAGGACGAACACAAGTGTTTTTCTTTTTAACTGGAAAAATTCCTGGTTTTCCCAAAATTCCAGGAATTCTACAATACCATTTCTCAATTGTTACCACTTTAATATTTTTCCACTGATTTGAAAAATGTAAAACACCAACCATTTCAATTTATTCAGACCATTCAAGTTTGTTTTGACCATTTTCAATAAAATTCCAGTTTTTCCCAAAATTCTAGATATTTTCAATGGAACATGTTTTAAAGTTCCACAACTTCCACATTTTTCACCCGATTCAAACCGTTCCAACTTCAAAACTGTTGCGCTTATTCGGGAATGGCGGGATTTCCCTCGAAAAACTCAAAAAAAATCCCAGATTTCCAGAATTTCAGGTTTTCCGGGACAATTTTCCCATTCAAAAAGAATTGGCCATTTTTCAAACTTCCATTTGCACATTTTTTCACCTATTCAAACCATTCCAAATTCAACACATTCCTGATTTCAAACTTCCCTTTTCTCAAATTCAAATAAAATTCCAGGATTTTCCACAATTTCCAAAGCCCTATTTCAACCCTTTTTTCTGGCGACTACTCCTTCCACATTTTTCAACGCATTCCAACCGTTCCAACCGTCAAAACCTCTTAATCCTCTTAATTCCTCCTAATCAGGACAAACAACAAAAGTGTTTTTTTTTTAACTGGAAAAATTCCTGGTTTTCCCAAAATTCCAGGAATTCTACAATACCATTTTTCAATTGTTACCACTTTAATATTTTTACACTGATTTGAAAAATGTCAACACCAACCATTTCAACTTATTCAGACCATTCAAGTTTTTTTTTACCATTTTCAATAAAATTCAATTTTTTCCCGAAATTGTAGATATTTTTCAATGGAACATTTTTCAAAGTTCCACAACTTCCACATTTTTCATCTGATTCAAACCGTTCCAACTTCAAAAACTGTTCCGCTTATTCGGGAATGGCGGGATTTCCCTTGAAAAAACTCAAAAAAAAATCCCAGATTTCCCAGAATTGCAGGTTTTCGGGGACAATTTTCCCATT
>NC_084632.1:40611303-40713998 GCF_033978795.1 Nerophis ophidion | reverse complement strand
AAGCAATGTCAGCTCAGATTTATCCGAGAGCCAGATGCAGTTATCAAAAGAGCCACATCTGGTTCTAGAGCCATAGGGTCCCTACCCCTGTTCTATTGAGTACAGAGTGTGTATCTCTAAATGAGGATCTAACAACTACAAACCCCGTTTCCATATGAGTTGGGAAATTGTGTTTGATGTAAATATAAACAGAATACAATGATTTGCAAATCCTTTTCAACCCATATTCAGTTGAATATGCTACAAAGACAACATATTTGATGTTCAAACTCATAAACTAATAATTAACTTGGAATCTCATGGCTGCAACACGTGCCAAAGTAGTTGGGAAAGGGCATGTTCACCACTGTGTTACATCACCTTTTCTTTTAACAACACTCAATAAACGTTTGGGAACTGAGGAAACTAATTGTTGAAGCTTTGAAAGTGGAATTCCTCCCCATTCTTGTTTTATGTAGAGCTTCAGTCGTTCAACAGTCCGGGGTCTCCGCTATCGAATTTTACGCTTCATAATGTGCCAAACATTTTCCACGGGAGACAGGTCTGGACTGCAGGCGGGCCAGGAAAGTACCCGCACTCTTTTTTTTTACGAAGCCACGCTGTTGTAACATGTGCTGAATGCGACTTGGCATTGTCTTGCTGAAATAAGCAGGGGCGTCCATGAAAAAGACGGCGCTTAGATGACAACATATGTTGTTCCAAAACCTGTATGTACCTTTCAGCATTAATGGTGCCTTCACAGATGTGTAAGTTACCCATGCCTTAGGCACTAATGCACCCCCATACCATCACAGATGCTGGCTTTTCAACTTTGCGTCGATAACAGTCTGGATGGTTCGCTTCCCCTGTCGAATATTTCCAAAAACAATTTGAAATGTGGACTCGTCAGACCACAGAACACTTTTCCACTTTGCATCAGTCCATCTTAGATGATCTCAGGCCAGCGGCATTTCTGGATGTTGTTGATAAATGGCTTTCGCTTTGCATAGTAGAGCTTTAACTTGCACTTACAGATGTAGCGACAAACTGTATATAGTGACAGTGGTTTTCTGAAGTGTTCCTGAGCCCATGTGGTGATATCCTTTGGAAAATGATGTTGGTTTTTGCTACAGTGCTGTCTGAGGGATCGAAGGTCAAGGTAATTCATTGTTGGTTTCCGGCCATGCCGCTTACGTGGAGTGATTTCTCCAGATTCTCTGAACCTTTTGATGATATTATGGACCGTAGATGTTGAAATCCCTAAATTTCTTGCCATTGCACTTTGAGAAACGTTGTTCTTAAACTGTTTGACTATTTGCTCACGCAGTTGTGGACAAAGGGGTGTACCTCGCCCCATCCTTTCTTGTGAAAGACTCGACATCCATTGCTTTCGGTCCGCTAGAGGGGGGGTTCTCATAGTCATCATTGTCACTGACGTCCCACTGGGTGTGAGTTCTCCTTGCCCTTATGTGGGTTCTTCCGAGTATGTCGTAGTGGTTTGTGCAGCCCTTTGAGAAACTTGTGATTTAGGGCTATATAAATAAACATTGATTGATTCAACTCTGCAACTATCTATACTTCCCTTCCAAGAAATCTGCGTTCAAAAGACTCCGGCTTATTAGTGATTCCTAGAGCCCCAAAAAGTCTGCGGGCTATAGAGCGTTTTCATTTCGGGCTCCAGTACTCTGGAATGCCCTCCCGGTAACAGTTCGAGATGCTACCTCAGTAGAAGCATTTAAGTCTCACCTTAAAACTCATCTGTATACTCTTGCCTTTAAATAGACCTCCTTTTTAGACCAGTTGATCTGCCGCTTCTTTTCTTTTTCTCCTCTGTCTCCCCCTCCCTTGTGGAGGGGGTCCGGTCCGATAGCCATGGATGAAGTACTGGCTGTCCAGAGTCGGGACCCAGGATGGACCGCTCGCCTGTGTATCGGTTGGGGACATCTCTACGCTGCTGATCCGACTCCGCTTGGGATGGTTTCCTGTGGACGGGACTCTCGCTGCTGTCTTGGATCCGCTTTGAACTGAACTCTCGCGGCTGTGTTGGAGCCACTATGGATTGAACTTTCACAGTATCATGTTAGACCCGCTCGACATCCATTGCTTTCGGTCCGCTAGAGGGGGGGTTCTCATAGTCATCATTGTCACTGATGTCCCACTGGGTGGGAGTTTTCCTTGCCCTTATGTGGGTTCTTCTGAGTATGCCGTAGTGGTTTGTGCAGCCCTTTGAGACACTTGTGATTTAGGGCTATATAAATAAACATTGATTGATTGATAGGTGCAGAGTTGAATCAATCTATACTTCCCTTCCAAGAAATCTGCGTTCAAAGGACTCCGGCTTATTAGTGATTCCCAAAGCCCCAAAAAAGTCTGCGGGCTATAGAGCGTTTTCCGTTCGGGCTCCAGTACTCTGGAATGCCCTCCCGGTAACAGTTCGAGATGCTACCTCAGTAGAAGCATTTAAGTCTCACCTTAAAACTCATCTGTATACTCTAGCCTTTAAATAGACCTCCTTTTTAGACCAGTTGATCTGCCACTTCTTTTCTTTTTCTCCTCTGTCCCCCCCTCCCTTGTGGAGGGGGTCCGGTCCGATGACCATGGATGAAGTACTGGCTGGCCAGAGTCGAGACCCAGGATGGACCGCTCGTCGGGAGCCAGGATGGACCGCTCGCCTGTGTATCGGTTGGGGACATCTCTACGCTGCTGATCCGACTCCGCTTGGGATGGTTTCCTGTGAACGGGACTCTCGCTGCTGTCTTGGATCCACTATGGATTGAACTTTCACAGTATCATGTTAGACCCGCTCGACATCCATTGCTTTCGGTCCCCTAGGGGGGTTGGGGGTTGCCCACATATGTGGTCCACTCCAAGGTTCTCATAGTCATCATTGTCACTGGCGTCCCACTGGGTGTGAGTCCTCCTTGGCCTTATGTGGGTTCTTCCAGTGGTTTGTGCAGCCCTTTGAGACACTTGTGATTTAGGACTATATACATAAACATTGATTGATTGAACTCTGCACCTATCTATACTTTCCTTCCTTGCCTTTGGTGGACGAATTTGACAGTTTTCAGACTGATTTGGTTTGGCGGTTCGGGAGTTTGGGACGACAGTTTTGTAAAAACTCCGCCTGCTGGACGTTGAAGAACCGAGAGGTTTTTTTCCAGCGGACAAGAGCTGGTGACGGCAACAAGGTGCCAGCGATTGAACGGCACACCTTTAAATTCCTCATTACTGGACTAAGGCATCGGAACCACGTCTGATCCTATTCCATTACCGACTCCTCCGTATTGTCACCGCTCGCAGAATTCAATGTAGTGCATTTCATTGTGGAAAATGAAAGAACCCCCCCCCCCCGTCATTCTCCTCATCTCTCACTGTCCCTCAGTGCGAACACTAATTTAAAATGTCTCATCTCCCTCTGCGTGTTCAACAGTCTGATTGCCTGCACTGAAAAGAAAGAAACCCTAGGAGGAGGAATCCCTTCCCCTTTGTGAAAAGGAGTCCAGGACGGAGGTCTGTGATTCAGGGAGGCGAGAATCTGCTGCTTCATCAGAGTCGGTCAAGCAGGACGGCCTCGACTAGCAGAGACTCGGGCGTGGAAGAAGAAAAGAGCCTCCTGTGCCTCGGTCTACGTCCTCCAGGACTCACAATGGCCTTCCGGTCCTGTCCTCTTTTCTCCCTTCTTGCTACACCGCAGGGTCGGGACTTCAACCTTAAATGAGAGCCAACATCCCGATTAAGAGGATTAGAATGATGTTACAAATACGTTCGCCGGGCGATACGACTCCGATTTAATTAGACGACGATACTTTTTAATTCTGTCGTGATATCGAGAGAATGCATGTCGACGACGCTTTCTGTGTACCCCAAATTTAACTGAGACGAACAAACGAATCCGAAATGACAATGACATCCTCGGCTCAGATCCCACATCAGGGCAAGGAAAAACTCAACCCAATGGGACAATGACAAACTTTCGAGAGGACCACAGATGTGGGGATCTAACATAATAGTGGGAGTCCAGTCCATAGTGGATCTAACATAATAGTGGGAGTCCAGTCCATAGTGGATCTAACATAATAGTGAGAGTCCAGTCCATAGTGGATCCAACATAATAGTGAGAGTCCAGTCCATAGTGGATTTAATATAATAATGAGAGTCCAGTCCATAGTGGATCTAACATAATAGTGAAAGTCCAGTCCACAGTGGATTTAATATAATAATGAGAGTCCAGTCCATAGTGGATCTAACATAATAGTGAGAGTCCAGTCCATAGTGGATCTAACATAATAGTGAGAGTCCAGTCCATAGTGGATCTAACATAATAGTGAGAGTCCAGTCCATAGTGGATCTAACATAATAGTGTGACAGTCCAGTCCATAGTGGATCTAACATAATAGTGAGAGTCCAGTCCATAGTGGATCTAACATAATAGTGAGAGTCCAGTCCATAGTGGATCTAACATAATAGTGTGACAGTCCAGTCCATAGCGGATCTAACATAATAGTGAGAGTCCAGTCCATAGTGGATCCAACATAATAGTGAGAGTCCAGTCCATAGTGGATTTAATATAATAATGAGAGTCCAGTCCATAGTGGATCTAACATAATAGTGAAAGTCCAGTCCACAGTGGATTTAATATAATAATGAGAGTCCAGTCCATAGTGGATCTAACATAATAGTGAGAGTCCAGTCCATAGTGGATCTAACATAATAGTGAGAGTCCAGTCCATAGTGGATCTAACATAATAGTGAGAGTCCAGTCCATAGTGGATCTAACATAATAGTGTGACAGTCCAGTCCATAGTGGATCTAACATAATAGTGAAAGTCCAGTCCACAGTGGATTTAATATAATAATGAGAGTCCAGTCCATAGTGGATCTAACATAATAGTGAGAGTCCAGTCCATAGTGGATCTAACATAATAGTGAGAGTCCAGTCCATAGTGGATCTAACATAATAGTGAGAGTCCAGTCCATAGTGGATCTAACATAATAGTGAAAGTCCAGTCCACAGTGGATTTAATATAATAATGAGAGTCCAGTCCATAGTGGATCTAACATAATAGTGAGAGTCCAGTCCATAGTGGATCTAACATAATAGTGTGACAGTCCAGTCCATAGTGGATCTAACATAATAGTGAGAGTCCAGTCCATAGTGGATCTAACATAATAGTGAGAGTCCAGTCCATAGTGGATCTAACATAATAGTGAGAGTCCAGTCCATAGTGGATCTAACATAATAGTGAGAGTCCAGTCCATAGTGGATCTAACATAATAGTGAGAGTCCAGTCCATAGTGGATCTAACATAATAGTGAAAGTCCAGTCCACAGTGGATTTAATATAATAATGAGAGTCCAGTCCATAGTGGATCTAACATAATAGTGAGAGTCCAGTCCATAGTGGATCTAACATAATAGTGAGAGTCCAGTCCATAGTGGATCTAACATAATAGTGAGAGTCCAGTCCATAGTGGATTTAATATAATAATGAGAGTCCAGTCCATAGTGGATCTAACATAATAGTGAAAGTCCAGTCCACAGTGGATTTAATATAATAATGAGAGTCCAGTCCATAGTGGATCTAACATAATAGTGAGAGTCCAGTCCATAGTGGATCTAACATAATAGTGTGACAGTCCAGTCCATAGTGGATCTAACATAATAGTGAGAGTCCAGTCCATAGTGGATCTAACATAATAGTGAGAGTCCAGTCCATAGTGGATTTAATATAATAATGAGAGTCCAGTCCATAGTGGATCTAACATAATAGTGAGAGTCCAGTCCATAGTGGATCTAACATAATAGTGGGAGTCCAGTCCATAGTGGATCTAACATAATAGTGGGAGTCCAGTCCATAGTGGATCTAACATAATAGTGTGACAGTCCAGTCCATAGTGGATCTAACATAATAGTGAGAGTCCAGTCCATAGTGGATCTAACATAATAGTGAGAGTCCAGTCCATAGTGGATTTAATATAATAATGAGAGTCCAGTCCATAGTGGATCTAACATAATAGTGAAAGTCCAGTCCACAGTGGATTTAATATAATAATGAGAGTCCAGTCCATAGTGGATCTAACATAATAGTGAGAGTCCAGTCCATAGTGGATCTAACATAATAGTGAGAGTCCAGTCCATAGTGGATCTAAGATAATAGTGCGAGTCCAGTCCATAGTGGATCTAACATAATATTGTGAGAGTTGAGTCCATAGTGGATCTAACATAATATTGTGAGAGTTGAGTCCATAGTGGACCTAACATAATAGTGAGAGTCTAGTCCTAAGTGGATCAATATAATATTGTGAGAGTTCAGTCCATAGTGGATCTAATATAATAGTGAGAGTCTAGTCCTAAGTGGATCAATATAATATTGTGAGAGTTCAGTCCATAGTGGATCTAACATAATATTGTGAGAGTTGAGTCCATAGTGGACCTAACATAATAGTGAGAGTCTAGTCCTAAGTGGATCAATATAATATTGTGAGAGTTCAGTCCATAGTGGATCTAATATAATAGTGAGAGTCTAGTCCTAAGTGGATCTAACATAATAGTGGGAGTCCAGTCCATAGTGGATCTAAAATAATAGTGAGAGTCCAGTCCATAGTGGATCTAAGATAATAGTGCGAGTCCAGTCCATAGTGGATCTAACATAATAGTGAGAGTCCAGTCCATAGTGGATCTAACATAATAGTGAGAGTCCAGTCCATAGTGGATCTAACATAATAGTGGGAGTCCAGTCCATAGTGGATCTAACATAATAGTGAGAGTCCAGTCCATAGTGGATCTAAGATAATAGTGCGAGTCCAGTCCATAGTGGATCTAACATAATATTGTGAGAGTTGAGTCCATAGTGGATCTAACATAATAGTGAGAGTCCAGTCCATAGTGGATCTAAGATAATAGTGCGAGTCCAGTCCATAGTGGATCTAACATAATATTGTGAGAGTTGAGTCCATAGTGGATCTAACATAATAGTGAGAGTCCAGTCCATAGTGGATCTAAGATAATAGTGAGAGTCCAGTCCATAGTGGATCTAACATAATAGTGAGAGTCCAGTCCATAGTGGATCTAACATAATAGTGGGAGTCCAGTCCATAGTGGATCTAACATAATAGTGAGAGTCCAGTCCATAGTGGATCTAAGATAATAGTGCGAGTCCAGTCCATAGTGGATCTAACATAATATTGTGAGAGTTGAGTCCATAGTGGAACTAACATAATAGTGAGAGTCTAGTCCTAAGTGGATCAATATAATAGTGAGAGTCTAGTCCTAAGTGGATCAATATAATATTGTGAGAGTTCAGTCCATAGTGGATCAAACATAATAGTGAGAGTCCAGTCCATAGTGGATCTAACATAATAGTGGGAGTCCAGTCCATAGTGGATCTAATAGCGAAAGTCCAGTCCCTAGTGGATCTAGCATAATAGTGAGAGTCCAGTCCATAGTGAATCTAACATAATAGTGAGAGTCCAGTCCATAGTGGATCTAACATAATAGTGAGAGTCCAGTCCATAGTGGATCTAACATAATAGTGAGAGTCCAGTCCATAGTGGATCTAACATAATAGTGGGAGTCCAGTCCATAGTGGATCCAACATAATAGTGAGAGTCCAGTCCATAGTGGATCTAACATAATAGTGGGAGTCCAGTCCATAGTGGATCTAACATAAAAGTGAAAGTCCAGTCCATAGTGGATCTATGGACACTGAAAAAATTCCTAATTTTTTGAGAAATTCCCATTGAATTCAATGTCACATTCTTCAAAGTTCCACAATTCCCACATTTCCCACCAGATTCAAACCGTCCCAACTTCAAACTCTTCAGTCTATTCTGTAATCACAGACTTTCCCACGACAAATTCCGAAAATTCCCAGATTTTCCGGGAAAATGTTCCCAATCAAAATAAATTGGCCATTTTTCAAACTTTCGCCATTTCCACATTCGAACAATTCCACCTTCACCACATTCCACCATCCTGGAAACTCAAACTATATTTTTTTCCAAGTTTGAAAAAAAATTCCAGGGATTATTCAGAATTCTTGCATTTCCACCATTTTTTTCTGCCGGCTACTCCTTCCACATTTTTCAATGCATTTCAACCGTTCCACCGTCAAATCTTTTGTCTTAATCAGGACAAAATAAAAAATAGTTTTTTTGAACTGGAAAAATGCCCAAAATTACCGTTTCCGATTACGTCACATGAAATATTCCACTTTGAAAATTTTTTGGGGGGGAAAATTTTGCATATTTTGTGTTTGCTTTATAAAAAAACTGAGCTGTTTTTTTTTAAAGAAGTGCTTAAAACAAACAAAAAACACAAACAACAATAAAAATAATAATTGACGGATGGATCTGAAGTTGATTGCGCTAAAAGTAAACAGTAAAAAAAATATACAATTTTTTAACACTTTAATGAGTAGGAGACTTTTGGATTATTTGTGTGATTTGTTTTAAGTGTCATTGCTCCAAAAAATAATAATGAATCAAAATCCAAAATTAAGGCTACAATTATTATATAATCCCAAATACTCCACCAAAAAGTGTTATTGGGTGAAAATATTGCATATTTTGTGTTTTTTCCATTTTTTTCCCTAATAATGTGAAGTGAATGATATTTATATAGCGCTTTTCTCAAGTGACTCAAAGCGCTTTTCATAGTGAAACCCAATATCTAAGTTACATTTAAAGCAGTGTGGGTGGCACTGGGAGCAGGTGGGTAAAGTGTCTTGCCCAAGGACACAACGGCAGTGACTAGGATGGCCGTAGCGGGAATCGAACCTGGAACCCTCAAGTTGCTGGCACAAACACTCTACCAATCTACAGATTTAAAACTTGAATAATAATGAAAATGATAGTACTGAATAATGACACTTTTTTAAATGTTTTTGGACCAAAACCCTTTAACTGAGTGGATGCTTGAATGTAAATATTTTATGCATATATTGAATTGGATTTTAAAATAAAAATGATGAAAATGGCCTCCGCTTGTTTGGATTTTTCAGTGTGCGGCCCTCAGTGGAAAAAGTTTGGACCCCCCTGCATTATATGCACTAAGAAATATGGTATAAATAATATTGACTTCAAATATGCATATTTTAAAAAATCACACAGAGCTTGTTTTACATCTTTGAGTCTGTTTTTGTTATCATTATAATTCATTTTTCACACATAAATTATGAGTCCTGCAATAGTATCAGGTGGTGTTGCACTGCCCTCCAGTGGACAACTGAGGTATTACACATCAGTGTGTACTGTACACTATATGAAGTGTATTAACTCTGTAATTGTTGCTTTTTGTTATGTTTATTTTCCATGACTTATTTTGTTGTTGCATCTTAGGCTGGAGTCTACCCCAGCTGAGTTGGCGAAGGGTGCCGTACATCGAAATAAATAAAATAAACACCTGTGAATGTTTTCTTTCCTTTATGTTAGTGGATCTAACATAATAGTGAGAGTCCAGTCCATAGTGGATCTAACATAATAGTGAGAGTCCAGTCCATAGTGGATCTAACATAATAGTGTGAGTCCAGTCCATAGTGGATCTAACATAATAGTGAAAGTCCAGTCCTTAGTGGATCTAACATAATAGTGAGAGTTTAGTCCATAGTGGATCTAACATAATAGTGAGAGTCCAGTCCATAGTGGATCTAACATAATAGTGAGAGAGTCCAGTCCATAGTGGATCTAATAGTGAGAGTCCAGTCCATAGTGGATCTAACATAATAGTGAGAGTCCAGTCCATAGTGGATCTAACATAATAGTGAGAGTCCAGTCCATAGTGGATCTAACATAATAGTGAGAGTCCAGTCCGTAGTGGATCTAACATAATAGTGAGAGAGTCTAGTCCATAGTGGATCTAACATAATAGTGAGAGTCCAGTCCATAGTGGTTTTAACATAATAGTGAGAGTCCAGTCCGTAGTGGATCTAACATAATAGTGAGAGTCTAGTCCATAGTGGATCTAACATAATAGTGTGAGAGTCCAGTCCATAGTGGATCTAACATAATAGTGAGAGTTTAGTCCATAGTGGATCTAACATAATAGTGAGAGTCCAGTCCATAGTGGATCTAACATAATAGTGAGAGAGTCCAGTCCATAGTGGATCTAATAGTGAGAGTCCAGTCCATAGTGGATCTAACATAATAGTGAGAGTCCAGTCCATAGTGGATCTAACATAATAGTGAGAGTCCAGTCCATAGTGGATCTAACATAATAGTGTGAGTCCAGTCCATAGTGGATCTAACATAATAGTGAAAGTCCAGTCCTTAGTGGATCTAACATAATAGTGAGAGTTTAGTCCATAGTGGATCTAACATAATAGTGAGAGTCCAGTCCATAGTGGATCTAACATAATAGTGAGAGAGTCCAGTCCATAGTGGATCTAATAGTGAGAGTCCAGTCCATAGTGGATCTAACATAATAGTGAGAGTCCAGTCCATAGTGGATCTAACATAATAGTGAGAGTCCAGTCCGTAGTGGATCTAACATAATAGTGAGAGTCTAGTCCATAGTGGATCTAACATAATAGTGTGAGAGTCTAGTCCATAGTGGATCTAACATAATAGTGAGAGTCCAGTCCATAGTGGATCTAACATAATAGTGAGAGTCTAGTCCATAGTGGATCTAACATAATAGTGTGAGAGTCCAGTCCATAGTGGATCTAACATAATAGTGAGAGTCTAGTCCATAGTGGATCTAACATAATAGTGAGAGTCTAGTCCATAGTGGATCCAACATAATAGTGAGAGTCCAGTCCATAGTGGTTTTAACATAATAGTGAGAGTCCAGTCCGTAGTGGATCTAACATAATAGTGAGAGTCTAGTCCATAGTGGATCTAACATAATAGTGTGAGAGTCTAGTCCATAGTGGATCTAACATAATAGTGTGAGAGTCCAGTCCATAGTGGATCTAACATAATAGTGTGAGAGTCTAGTCCATAGTGGATCTAACATAATAGTGTGAGAGTCCAGTCCATAGTGGATCTAACATAATAGTGAGAGTCTAGTCCATAGTGGATCCAACATAATAGTGAGAGTCCAGTCCATAGTGGATCTAACATAATAGTGAGAGTCCAGTCCATAGTGGATCTAACATAATAGTGTGAGAGTCCAGTCCATAATGGATCCAACATAATAGTGAGAGTCCAGTCCATAGTGGATCTAACATAATAGTGTGAGAGTCCAGTCCATAGTGGATCTAACATAATAGTGAGAGTCTAGTCCATAGTGGATCTAACATAATAGTGTGAGAGTCCAGTCCATAGTGGATCTAACATAATAGTGAGAGTCTAGTCCATAGTGGATCTAACATAATAGTGAGAGTCTAGTCCATAGTGGATCCAACATAATAGTGAGAGTCCAGTCCATAGTGGATCTAACATAATAGTGAGAGTCCAGTCCATAGTGGATCTAACATAATAGTGTGAGAGTCCAGTCCATAGTGCATCTAACATAATACTGAGAGTCCAATCTATAGTTGTTCTAACCCAATAGTGTGAGAGTCTAGTCCATAGTGGTTTTAACATAATAGTGAGAGTCCAGTCCATAGTGGATCTAACATAATAGTGTGAGAGTCCAGTCCATAGTGGATCTAACATAATAGTGTGAGAGTCCAGTCCATAGTGGATCTAACATAATAGTGAGAGTCCAGTCCATAGTGGATCTAACATAATAGTGTGAGAGTCCAGTCCATAGTGGATCTAACATAATAGTGTGAGAGTCCAGTCCATAGTGGATCTAACATAATAGTGAGAGTCCAGTCCATAATGGATCCAACATAATAGTGAGAGTCCAGTCCATAGTGGATCTAACATAATAGTGAGAGTCCAGTCCATAGTGGATCTAACATAATAGTGTGAGAGTCCAGTCCATAGTGCATCTAACATAATACTGAGAGTCCAATCTATAGTTGTTCTAACCCAATAGTGTGAGAGTCTAGTCCATAGTGGTTTTAACATAATAGTGAGAGTCCAGTCCATAGTGGATCTAACATAATAGTGTGAGAGTCCAGTCCATAGTGGATCTAACATAATAGTGTGAGAGTCCAGTCCATAGTGGATCTAACATAATAGTGAGAGTCCAATCCATAGTGGATCTAACATAATAGTGAGAGTCCAGTCCATAGTGGATCTAACATAATAATGACAGTCCAGTCCATAGTGGATCTAACAGTCCTGTTCTCAGTGGATCTAACATAATAGTGAGAGTCCAGTCCATAGTGGATCTAACATAATAGTGAGAGTCCAGTCCATAGTGGATCTAACATATTAGTGTGAAAGTTCAGTCCATAGTGGATCTAACGTAATAATGTGAGAGTCCTGTTCTCAGTGGATCTGACATAATAGTGAGAGTCCAGTCCATAGTGGATCTAACATAATAGTGAGAGTCCAGTCCATAGTGGATCTAACATAATAGTGTGAAAGTCCAGTCCATAATGGATCCAACATAATAGTGAGAGTCCAGTCCATAGTGGATCTAACATAATAGTGTGAGAGTCCAGTCCATAGTGGATCTAACATAATAGTGAGAGTCTAGTCCATAGTGGATCTAACATAATAGTGTGAGAGTCCAGTCCATAGTGGATCTAACATAATAGTGAGAGTCTAGTCCATAGTGGATCTAACATAATAGTGAGAGTCTAGTCCATAGTGGATCCAACATAATAGTGAGAGTCCAGTCCATAGTGGATCTAACATAATAGTGAGAGTCCAGTCCATAGTGGATCTAACATAATAGTGTGAGAGTCCAGTCCATAGTGCATCTAACATAATACTGAGAGTCCAATCTATAGTTGTTCTAACCCAATAGTGTGAGAGTCTAGTCCATAGTGGTTTTAACATAATAGTGAGAGTCCAGTCCATAGTGGATCTAACATAATAGTGTGAGAGTCCAGTCCATAGTGGATCTAACATAATAGTGTGAGAGTCCAGTCCATAGTGGACCTAACATAATAGTGAGAGTCCAGTCCATAGTGGATCTAACATAATAGTGTGAGAGTCCAGTCCATAGTGGATCTAACATAATAGTGTGAGAGTCCAGTCCATAGTGGATCTAACATAATAGTGAGAGTCCAGTCCATAATGGATCCAACATAATAGTGAGAGTCCAGTCCATAGTGGATCTAACATAATAGTGAGAGTCCAGTCCATAGTGGATCTAACATAATAGTGTGAGAGTCCAGTCCATAGTGCATCTAACATAATACTGAGAGTCCAATCTATAGTTGTTCTAACCCAATAGTGTGAGAGTCTAGTCCATAGTGGTTTTAACATAATAGTGAGAGTCCAGTCCATAGTGGATCTAACATAATAGTGTGAGAGTCCAGTCCATAGTGGATCTAACATAATAGTGTGAGAGTCCAGTCCATAGTGGATCTAACATAATAGTGAGAGTCCAATCCATAGTGGATCTAACATAATAGTGAGAGTCCAGTCCATAGTGGATCTAACATAATAATGACAGTCCAGTCCATAGTGGATCTAACAGTCCTGTTCTCAGTGGATCTAACATAATAGTGAGAGTCCAGTCCATAGTGGATCTAACATAATAGTGAGAGTCCAGTCCATAGTGGATCTAACATATTAGTGTGAAAGTTCAGTCCATAGTGGATCTAACGTAATAATGTGAGAGTCCTGTTCTCAGTGGATCTGACATAATAGTGAGAGTCCAGTCCATAGTGGATCTAACATAATAGTGTGAGAGTCCAGTCCATAGATGTTTTAACATAATAGTGAGTCCAGTCCATAGTGGATCTAACATAATAGTGAGAGTCCAGTCCATAGTGGATCTAACATAATAGTGAGAGTCTAGTCCATAGTGGATCTAACATAATAGTGAGAGTCTAGTCCATAGTGGATCCAACATAATAGTGAGAGTCCAGTCCATAGTGGTTTTAACATAATAGTGAGAGTCCAGTCCGTAGTGGATCTAACATAATAGTGAGAGTCTAGTCCATAGTGGATCTAACATAATAGTGTGAGAGTCTAGTCCATAGTGGATCTAACATAATAGTGTGAGAGTCCAGTCCATAGTGGATCTAACATAATAGTGTGAGAGTCTAGTCCATAGTGGATCTAACATAATAGTGTGAGAGTCCAGTCCATAGTGGATCTAACATAATAGTGAGAGTCTAGTCCATAGTGGATCCAACATAATAGTGAGAGTCCAGTCCATAGTGGATCTAACATAATAGTGAGAGTCCAGTCCATAGTGGATCTAACATAATAGTGTGAGAGTCCAGTCCATAATGGATCCAACATAATAGTGAGAGTCCAGTCCATAGTGGATCTAACATAATAGTGTGAGAGTCCAGTCCATAGTGGATCTAACATAATAGTGAGAGTCTAGTCCATAGTGGATCTAACATAATAGTGTGAGAGTCCAGTCCATAGTGGATCTAACATAATAGTGAGAGTCTAGTCCATAGTGGATCTAACATAATAGTGAGAGTCTAGTCCATAGTGGATCCAACATAATAGTGAGAGTCCAGTCCATAGTGGATCTAACATAATAGTGAGAGTCCAGTCCATAGTGGATCTAACATAATAGTGTGAGAGTCCAGTCCATAGTGCATCTAACATAATACTGAGAGTCCAATCTATAGTTGTTCTAACCCAATAGTGTGAGAGTCTAGTCCATAGTGGTTTTAACATAATAGTGAGAGTCCAGTCCATAGTGGATCTAACATAATAGTGTGAGAGTCCAGTCCATAGTGGATCTAACATAATAGTGTGAGAGTCCAGTCCATAGTGGATCTAACATAATAGTGAGAGTCCAGTCCATAGTGGATCTAACATAATAGTGTGAGAGTCCAGTCCATAGTGGATCTAACATAATAGTGTGAGAGTCCAGTCCATAGTGGATCTAACATAATAGTGAGAGTCCAGTCCATAATGGATCCAACATAATAGTGAGAGTCCAGTCCATAGTGGATCTAACATAATAGTGAGAGTCCAGTCCATAGTGGATCTAACATAATAGTGTGAGAGTCCAGTCCATAGTGCATCTAACATAATACTGAGAGTCCAATCTATAGTTGTTCTAACCCAATAGTGTGAGAGTCTAGTCCATAGTGGTTTTAACATAATAGTGAGAGTCCAGTCCATAGTGGATCTAACATAATAGTGTGAGAGTCCAGTCCATAGTGGATCTAACATAATAGTGTGAGAGTCCAGTCCATAGTGGATCTAACATAATAGTGTGAGAGTCCAGTCCATAGTGGATCTAACATAATAGTGAGAGTCCAATCCATAGTGGATCTAACATAATAGTGAGAGTCCAGTCCATAGTGGATCTAACATAATAATGACAGTCCAGTCCATAGTGGATCTAACAGTCCTGTTCTCAGTGGATCTAACATAATAGTGAGAGTCCAGTCCATAGTGGATCTAACATAATAGTGAGAGTCCAGTCCATAGTGGATCTAACATATTAGTGTGAAAGTTCAGTCCATAGTGGATCTAACGTAATAATGTGAGAGTCCTGTTCTCAGTGGATCTGACATAATAGTGAGAGTCCAGTCCATAGTGGATCTAACATAATAGTGAGAGTCCAGTCCATAGTGGATCTAACATAATAGTGTGAAAGTCCAGTCCATAATGGATCCAACATAATAGTGAGAGTCCAGTCCATAGTGGATCTAACATAATAGTGTGAGAGTCCAGTCCATAGTGGATCTAACATAATAGTGAGAGTCTAGTCCATAGTGGATCTAACATAATAGTGTGAGAGTCCAGTCCATAGTGGATCTAACATAATAGTGAGAGTCTAGTCCATAGTGGATCTAACATAATAGTGAGAGTCTAGTCCATAGTGGATCCAACATAATAGTGAGAGTCCAGTCCATAGTGGATCTAACATAATAGTGAGAGTCCAGTCCATAGTGGATCTAACATAATAGTGTGAGAGTCCAGTCCATAGTGCATCTAACATAATACTGAGAGTCCAATCTATAGTTGTTCTAACCCAATAGTGTGAGAGTCTAGTCCATAGTGGTTTTAACATAATAGTGAGAGTCCAGTCCATAGTGGATCTAACATAATAGTGTGAGAGTCCAGTCCATAGTGGATCTAACATAATAGTGTGAGAGTCCAGTCCATAGTGGACCTAACATAATAGTGAGAGTCCAGTCCATAGTGGATCTAACATAATAGTGTGAGAGTCCAGTCCATAGTGGATCTAACATAATAGTGTGAGAGTCCAGTCCATAGTGGATCTAACATAATAGTGAGAGTCCAGTCCATAATGGATCCAACATAATAGTGAGAGTCCAGTCCATAGTGGATCTAACATAATAGTGAGAGTCCAGTCCATAGTGGATCTAACATAATAGTGTGAGAGTCCAGTCCATAGTGCATCTAACATAATACTGAGAGTCCAATCTATAGTTGTTCTAACCCAATAGTGTGAGAGTCTAGTCCATAGTGGTTTTAACATAATAGTGAGAGTCCAGTCCATAGTGGATCTAACATAATAGTGTGAGAGTCCAGTCCATAGTGGATCTAACATAATAGTGTGAGAGTCCAGTCCATAGTGGATCTAACATAATAGTGAGAGTCCAATCCATAGTGGATCTAACATAATAGTGAGAGTCCAGTCCATAGTGGATCTAACATAATAATGACAGTCCAGTCCATAGTGGATCTAACAGTCCTGTTCTCAGTGGATCTAACATAATAGTGAGAGTCCAGTCCATAGTGGATCTAACATAATAGTGAGAGTCCAGTCCATAGTGGATCTAACATATTAGTGTGAAAGTTCAGTCCATAGTGGATCTAACGTAATAATGTGAGAGTCCTGTTCTCAGTGGATCTGACATAATAGTGAGAGTCCAGTCCATAGTGGATCTAACATAATAGTGTGAGAGTCCAGTCCATAGATGTTTTAACATAATAGTGAGTCCAGTCCATAGTGGATCTAACATAATAGTGAGAGTCCAGTCCATAGTGGATCTAACATATTGTGAGAGTCCAGTCCATAGTGGATCTAACATAATAGTGAGAGTCCAGTCCATAGTGGATCTAACATAATATTGTGAGAGTCCAGTCCATAGTGGATCTAACATAATAGTGAGAGTCCAGTTCATAGTGTGGCCAGCAGGAGTCCATCCAGAGTGGAGACAGGTCAGCAGCACAGAGACGTCCCCAATCAACGTCCCTTGGCAAGTTTCACTGCAAAAAGGCACTTTTGGTAGCCATCCACAAGCTTCTGGTTGAATTTTTGACCACTCCTGATAATATTGGTGCAGTTCAGCTAAATGTGTTGGTTTTCAGACATGGACTTGCTTCTTCAGCATTGTCCACACATTTAAGTCAGGACTAAAACCTTAATTCTAGCCTGATTTAGCCATTCCTTTATCACTTTTGACGTGTGTTTGGGGTCATTGTCCTGTTGGAACACCCAACTGTGCCCGAGACCCAACCTCCGGGCTGATGACTTTAGCTTGTCCTGAAGAATTAGGAGGTAATCCTCTTTTTTCTGGGTATTGTGGCCAAACACATGGACAAAGATAAGACCTTCCGGAGGAAAGTTCTGTGGTCATGTCTAAAGTGGTAAAGGAATGGCTAAATCAGGCTAGAATGAAGGTTTTAGAATGACCTTCCCAAAGTCCTGACTTAAAGGTGTGGACAATGCTGAAGAAACAAGGTCCTTACAGAAAACCAACACATTTAGCTGAACTGCACCAATTTTGTCAACAGGAGTGGTCAAAAATTCAACCAGAACCTTGTGGATGGCTACCAAAAGCACCTTATTGTAGTGAAACTTGCCAAGGTGTCAGGTTCAAACACTGATGACATCTATTAAACAGACAAGAAGCAAGGAATCAAGCAGAGACAGAGCTAAATTTTGCTCAATGAGGAGAGATGTTTGGGCTGTACTCTAGTTACAGATCCAAACTACGCTTTAAAATTCAACCAGACGCTTGTGGATGGCAACCAAAAGCGCCTTATTGCAGTGAAACTTGCCAAAGTCTCAGGTTCAAACACTGATTTAATCTATTAAACAGACAAGAAGCAAGGAATCATGCAGAGACAGAGTTAAATTTTGCTCAATGAGGAGAGATGTTTTGGGCTGTACTCTAGTTACAGATGCAAACTACGCTCTAAAATTCAACCAGACGCCTGCCAGAAGCTTGTGGATGGCTACAAAAGCGCCTTATTGCAGTGAAACTTGCCAAGGTCTCAGGTTCAAACACTAATGACATCTATTAAACAGACAAGAAGCAAGGAATCATGCAGAGACAGAGTTAAATTTTGCTCAATGAGGAGAGATGTTTTGGGCTGTACTCTAGTTACAGATGCAAACTACGCTCTAAAATTCAACCAGAAGCTTGTGGATGGTTACCAAAAGCGCCTTATTGCAGGGAAACTTGCCAAAGTCTCAGGTTCAAACACTGATGACATCTATTAAACAGACAAGAAGCAAGGAATCATGAAGAGACAAATTTAAATTTTGCTCAATGAGGAGAGATGTTTGGGCTGTACTCTAGTTACAGATCCAAACTACGCTCTAAAATTCAACCAGAAGCTTGTGGATGGTTACCAAAAGCGCCTTGTTGCAGTGAAACTTGCCAAAGTCTCAGGTTCAAACACTGATGACATCTATTAAACAGACAAGAAGCAAGGAATCATGCAGAGACAGAGTTAAATTTTGCTCAATGAGGAGAGATGTTTTGGGCTGTACTCTAGTTACAGATCCAAACTACGCTCTAAAATTCAACCAGAAGCTTGTGGATGGTTACCAAAAGCGCCTTGTTGCAGTGAAACTTGCCAAAGTCTCAGGTTCAAACACTGATGACATCTATTAAACAGACAAGAAGCAAGGAATCATGCAGAGACAGAGTTAAATTTTGCTCAATGAGGAGAGATGTTTTGGGCTGTACTCTAGTTACAGATCCAAACTACGCTCAAAAATTCAACCAGAAGCGCCTTATTGCAGTGAAACTTGCCAAGGTCTTAGGTTCAAACACTGATGACATCTATTAAACAGACAAGAAGCAAGGAATTATGCAGGGACAGAGTTAAATTTTGCTCAATGAGGAGAGATGTTTGGGCTGTACTCTAGTTACAGATGCAAACTACGCTCTAAAATTCAACCAGAAGCTTGTGGATGGTTACCAAAAGCGCCTTATTGCAGGGAAACTTGCCAAAGTCTCAGGTTCAAACACTGATGACATCTATTAAACAGACAAGAAGCAAGGAATCATGCAGAGACAGAGTTAAATTTTGCTCAATGAGGAGAGATGTTTTGGGCTGTACTCTAGTTACAGATCCAAACTACGCTCTAAAATTCAACCAGAAGCTTGTGGATGGTTACCAAAAGCGCCTTGTTGCAGTGAAACTTGCCAAAGTCTCAGGTTCAAACACTGATGACATCTATTAAACAGACAAGAAGCAAGGAATCATGCAGAGACAGAGTTAAATTTTGCTCAATGAGGAGAGATGTTTTGGGCTGTACTCTAGTTACAGATCCAAACTACGCTCAAAAATTCAACCAGAAGCGCCTTATTGCAGTGAAACTTGCCAAGGTCTTAGGTTCAAACACTGATGACATCTATTAAACAGACAAGAAGCAAGGAATTATGCAGGGACAGAGTTAAATTTTGCTCAATGTTGAGAGATGTTTGGGCTGTACTCTAGTTACAGATGCAAACTACGCTCTAAAATTCAACCAGACGCTTGCCAGACGCTTGTGGATGGCTACCAAAAGCGCCTTATTGCAGTGAAACTTGCCAAGAGACATGTGACCAAATATTAACATTGCTGTATGTATAATTTTGACCCAGCAGATTTACTCACATTTTCAGTAGACCCATAATAAATTCATAAAAGAACCAAACTACATGAATGTTTTTTTTTGTGACCAACAACTACGGCTCAAATGTCTGGGGGCAAACAAGCACTCGAGTAGCACTCGGAGCGGACTGAATGTGGGACTTTTTCCACGCCAAATAAGCAAGTATGCCTGGCAGAAAACACACATAGGTACATTAGCGCTCCACTTTTTAATATTGAATTCAATTTCTATCAACAACACCCACATTTTTGATTTTTTACAGACATTCACGGACAAATTTGACCACACCTAGTGTGTGTGTGACAGTCATTGGTACGTTAAAGGGGAACATTATCACCAGACCTATGTAAGCGTCAATATATACCTCGATGTTGCAGAAAAAAAGACCTTATATTTTCTTAACCGATTTCCGAACTCTAAATGGGTGAATTTTGGCGAATTAAACGCCTTTCTGTTTATCCTTCTCCGAGCGACGACGTCAGAACGTGACGTCACATCGGTACTCAACGCCATTTCACATACCACATCACACGCATCCAGTCAAATCAGCTGTTGTTTTCCGTTTTTCGACTATTTTCCGGTACCTGGGGGACATCATGCCTCGTCGGTGTGTTGTCGGAGGCTGTAACAACACTAACGGGGACGGATTCGAGTTGATTTACGTAGAATGTGCATCAAACTAGCACGGCATGCTAATCGATGCTAACATGCTATTTAGGATAGCTGTGTGTACATATTGCAGCATTATGCCTTATTTGTAGCTATATTTACATCCAGCCTTTCTCTCCACCCACATTTAATGCCAAACAAACACTTACCAGTCGACGGATTTAAGTTGTTCCAGTGTCAAGAGATGCGAAAGCCCCTTGTTTGGTTTTTACCGGCGATGCTACGACAGAGATGGCACAGAGATGACAAGAATGTCTGGATATCCTGCGACACTCAAAGCAGATGCATTCCCAACGATAAAGTCAACGAAATCACAAATGTGGGTGTTGTTGATTTTATTGACTTATGTGCTAATCAGTCATGCTAATCGCAGCTAATCGATGCTATCATGCTATTTAGGCTACCTGTATGTACATTTGAAACTATATTTACAACCAGCATTTCCTTCCACCCGCATTTAATGCCAAACAAACACTTACCAGTCGACGGATTTAAGTTGCTCCAGTGTCAAGAGATGCGAAAGTCCCTTGTTTGGTTTTTACCGGCGATGCTACGACAGAGATGGCACAGAGATGACAAGAATGTCTGGATATCCTGCGACACTCAAAGCAGATGCATTCCCAACGATAAAGTCAACGAAATCACAAATGTGAGTGTTGTTGATTTTATTGACTTATGTGCTAATCAGACATATTATCCATCCATCCATCCATCCATTTTCTACCGCTTATTCCCTTTCGGGGTCTAATCGCAGCTAATCGATGCTATCATGCTATTTAGGCTACCTGTATGTACATTTGAAACTATATTTACAACCAGCATTTCCTTCCACCCACATTTAATGCCAAACAAACACTTACCAATCGACGGATTTAAGTTGATCAAGTGTCAATGCAAAAGTCCTGATCGGTTGGTCTGCACGTTTTACCGGCGATGCTAACGCAAAGATGGCCGAATAGCGTCAATAGCTATTCGCTCAATAGCTTCGGTTTCTTCTTCAATTTCGTGTTCGCTATCTGCCTCCATACTCCAACCATCCGTTTCAATACATGCGTAATCTGTTGAATCGCTTAAGCCGCTGAAATCAGAGTCTGAATCCGAGCTAATGTCGCTATATCTTGCTGTGGTAGTCGCCATTGTTTGTGTTAGAATGTGACGTCACAGGGAAATGGACAGTGGCTTAAACAAATAGCGAAAATCAGGCACTTTAAAGCTTTTTTAGGGATATTCCAGGACGGGTAAAATTTTGAAAAAAACTTCGAAAAATAAAATAAGCCACTGGGAACTGATTTTTATTGGTTTTAACCCTTTAACTTTAACCGACCCAGGCATGGACTTTTATGGCCGCTGGTGCTCTGCTAAGGTCCACCTTCTCATCGCCCACGGAACGGCCACAATCCGTGGGCGCCCGCCTCGCCAGCTGCAAGTGGCGGTCCAATCAAACCGGGCCTTATTTTGAGTTTGTTAGTGTTTTTTTAATGTGTAATGTTGAGTTCCTGTCCTTCACACTTATTTTGTAGTTCCACTTCCTTTTTGATTGTCCTGCAGCAGCTTTAATTCTTGAATCACCAGCTCTTAAATTTGTATGGACTCATTGATCGTTTACAAACTGACTTCGGAGAGGAAGTGAAGTCAGAAAGACTAAGCCCCACACAGGAAGTGACGCCAGAAAGAACGCTAACCACTGGAAAGATGGAGGCGAGTCATCCAGACAAGCCCGTGTTTCTCCTTCTTCTTCATGTACAGACACTTGTGGAAATCACACATGAATACCTTTAGTGAAGGAAACGCGCGATTGCAGCTATTTGGGATACAACACATCTCAGACACACACAGATGCCGGCAGTAAGTCGGACACGTTTCCAGTGAGGGTTGGACTCCGCCAAGGCTGCCCTTTGTCACCGATTCTGTTCATAACTTTTATGGACAGAATTTTTAGGCGCAGTCAAGGACGTTGAGGGGATCCGGTTTGGTGACTGCAGGATTAGGTCTCAGCTTTTTTGCAGCTGTGGTCCTTATGGTTTCATCTGGTCAGGATCTTCAGCTCTCACTGGATCGGTTCGCAGCCGGGTGTGAAGCGACTGGGATGAGAATCAGCACCTTCAAGTCCAAGGTTGCAAAGGGTTGGGTTGGAGACCCTTCCCAAATTGGAGGAGTTGAAGTACCTAGGAGTCTTGTTCACGATTGAGGGAAGAGTGGATCGTGAGATCGACAGGCGGATCGGTGCGCCTTCTTCTGTAATGCGGACGCTGTATCGTTGTGGTGAAGAGAGAGCTGAGCCAGAAGGCAAAGGTCTCAATTTACCGGTCTATATACGTTCCCATCCTCACATATGGTCATGAGCTTTGGGTTATGACCGTAAGGACAAGATCACGGGTACAAGCGGCCGTAATGAGTTTCCTCAGATGGGTAGCGGGGCTCTCCCTTAGAGACTCGGACCTACAAGTCCGAGACAGTGGTTCTTGCCCAAAGTCCGAGTCTGTGGTTCTGGCCTGGAAAAGGGTGGCGTGCCATCTTCAAGTTGGGGAGGAGACCCTGCCCCAAGTGGAGGAGTTCAAGTACCTCGGGGTCTTGTTCACGAGTGAGGGAAGAGTGGATCGGTGCGGCGTCTTCAGTAATGCGGACGCAGAAGAAGGAGCTGAGCCGGAAGGCAAAGCTATCAATTTACCAGTCTATCTACGTTCCCATCCTCACCTATGGTCATGAGCTTTGGGTCATGACCGAAAGGACAAGATCACGGGTACAAGCGGCCGAAATTAATTTCCTCCGCCGGGTGGCGGGTCTCTCCCTTAGAGATAGGGTGAGAAGCTCTGCCATCCGGGGGGAACTCAAAGTAAAGCCGCTGCTCCTCCACATGGAGAGGAGCCAGATGAGGTGGTTCGGGCATCTGGTCAGGATGCCACCCGAATGCCTCCCTAGGGAGGTGTTTAGGGCACGTCCGACCAGTAGGAGGCCATGGGGAAGACCCAGGACACGTTGGGAAGACTATGTCTCCCGGCTGGCCTGGGAACGCCTCGGGATCCCCCGGGAAGAGCTGGACGAAGTAGCCGGGGAGAGGAAAGTCTGGGTTTCCGACCTCGGATTAGTGGAAGAAGATGGATGGATGGCAAGAGAACTTTTTAATGTAATTCTACTTATAACCGAATCCACTTAAAACCGAAAAACTTTGTCCCTTACTCCCGTGGACGTGCTAAAAAAAAAATAGCAAGTACTTTGTATTACCCGGCCGTCGAGTGAAGATTACGGAAAACATCGAATGCATTTGGACTGGCAATAACTGTATCAGTTATTGTCCGCCGTGTACGTCGCGGACACAACGTCTAGGTCCAGAGTATAGAAAGTCACCAAAAAGGAATGGCCAATGAAGGTGAAGGCATAAGAGTGAGTGTCCTGACCAGATATCTAAACCCCCTAGTTTGATTGTTGTAAAATGTTGTATCCATTAAAGATTTGATTAATTTATGATGGCTCAGGTGTGATTCACTACAAATCCGGACCCCCAGCACACTGGATTCCAGTTAATTGAAAAACCACAACACTGGATATTGTTCAGATAAGTTACATTTAAGAACTTGCACACAAAGCAACACCGGAGGTGACGATCACATGCGCATTTTCTGTGGATGCGTACTAGGTCACGTTGCGTCGGCGGACGGAGTGGGGGAGGGGGTCCTAAACGACCATTGTGTGTGTGTGGACAAGGATAAGGTTAGGTGGGATTTACCCTGGATAACCTTAGTAGAAGGGGCCTAAAGAAGTCTCTGCATCACACCAATCAAGAGAGAGACATTTTCCTGGCTTTTCTCGCCTCCAAAAACCGAACCGTTACTTGATGTTTGGGTCTGATGGCATTGAGAGGGAGGGCACGCTTGCAGAGTGGACTTCAAACAGTCTGACTCACAGTGGCTTCCGTGCTTTTTTAGGACCTAGAAGCTGCTTAAAAAAAGGCAATCTTCCACACATGCCGGGCCGGAAGGGAGAACACGTCTTCTAAATTCAAGAGAAATGTTGAAACTCTTCCAGGTGAAGAAGAAATACCATCATCACCTTTGACTTAAGGTTTCAGAAACTTGCACCTTGGAGGGAGTTGTAATATTATGACATACAATATAATAATACAATTCCATTTCCAAAACCAAACCTGTTCTAGCAACATTCAGAGTAGCAACCAACAGAGCAATTGAGGACACACAAACATGACACAAAACAATCCAAAAGTAGTCAAACAAAAATGAATTATATCAACAGTATCCATATAATAATAAGAATTCCAACATAACAGTGATTAGAAATAATGTATTAGATTTTATATCGCGCTTTTCTATTATTAGATACTCAAAGCGCTCACAGAGAAGTTGGAACCCATCATTCATTCACAATAGTGGTGGTAAGCTACATTTGTGTAGACTGATTTAGAAATCCCTCATTGATTTGTCTAATGTCTAATTATTTGATTAAATATTGATTTTCTGATTTACTAATTTAATGACCCTGCGTACCAGCGCTTCATGGCGGTTAAGGTAGACATACTCCTACTTTTTCCGGAGTCCATCCATCCATCCATCCATCCATCTTCTTCGGCTTATCCGAGGTCGGGTCGCGGGGGCAGCAGCCTAAGCAGGGAAGCCCAGACTTTCCTCTCCCCAACCACTTCGTCCAGCTCTTCCCGGGGCGTTCCCAGGCCAGCCAGGAGACATAGTCTTCCCAACGTGTCCTGGGTCTTCCCCTTGGTCTCATACCAGTCAGACGTGCCCCAAACACCTCCCTGGGGAGGCGTTCGGGTGGCATCCTGACCAGATGCCCGAACCAACTCATCTGGCTCCTCTCCATGTGGAGGAGCAGCGGCTTTACTTTGAGCTCCTACCGGATGGCAGAGCTTCTCACCCTATCTCTAAGGGAAAGACCCTCCACCCGGCGGAGGAAACTAATTTCGGCCGCTTGTACCCGTGATCTTATCCTTTCGGTCATAACCCAAAGCTCATGACCATAGGTGAGGATGGGAACGTAGATCGACTGGTAAATTGAGAGCTTTGCCTTCCGGCTCAGCTGTTTCTTCACCACAACGGATCGATACAGCATCCGCAGAACTGAAGATGCCGCATCCATCCGCCTGTCGATCTCACGATCCACTCTTCCCTCACTCGTGAACAAGACTCTGAGGTACTTGAACTCCTCCACTTGGGGCAGGGTCTCCTCCCCAACCCGAAGATGGCACTCCACCCATTCCTGGGCAAGAACCGTGGACTCGGCTTGGAGATGCTGATTCTCATCCCAGTCGCTTCACACTCGGCTGCGAACCGATCCAGTGAGATCTGAAGATCCTGGCCAGAAGAAGCCATCAGGACCACATAATCCGCAAAAAGCAGAGACCTAATCCTGCAGCCACCAAACCGGAACCCCTCAACGGCTTGACTGCGCCTAGAAATTCTGTCCATAAAAGTTATGAACAGAATCGGTGACAAAGGACAGCCTTGGCGGAGTCCAACCCTCACTGGAAATGTGTTCGACTTACTGCCGGCAATGCGGACCAAGATCTAGCACTGATCATACAGGGAGTTTTCGGGAGTTGGTGTTGGATATTTTAAATCTTGCTAAGTAGTTGGAAACAAGACATACTGACGCAGAGAACGTAGCAAGTCGAGGAATTGGTTGAAGTTGTCGGAGTTATCCCCGCACCATAAGACCAAGATATTGACCAGTACCAGTGGAAGTAACTCATTGGGTGTTAGAATCCGCCCACTGGTTTTAGAAGCTGAGCCTGACAGATAAAAGTCATGAAGCACATGTTCATGAAATAATTAAATCAAGAAACAAGTTGAGAAAAAAATTGGTGGAGCCATTAAAACATTTAAATAATTAACTGATTAAATAAAGCCATTTAACCCTTGTGTAATGTCAGATTGTTACTCAGCCAGCGTTTGTGGGTCTGATGGACCCGTTGCATTTTGTGGCTTTTAATGCCTCACAATCAAACTATTTTATGTTAAAATACTGAATGGATGTTTACCTTATCCCAATAAACATCTGTTCAGTATTTTAACATAAAAGTGCAACGAAATGCACCGGGTCCATCAGACCCACAAAGGCTGGCTGAGTAACAACAATATGAACGTTGCACGGAAAAGTTCTCTGCCGGTTTCTGCATCCCACAGGGATTCTTCTTTTGTGTTTCCGCACCTGTGGTTCCCACACAAGGTTGGAACATTGTTTGTCAATACTGTCTGCTCTCATTTTCTCGCACATTTGACCCTTTGATGTTCTGTGTACCTACACTCCTGTCCTCCTCCTGTCTAGGCCTGCTGCAGGTGTGTATGTGTGTGGTACACAAAACATCCATTTCCACACTTCTATAAGCCCCGCACATCTTGTAGGTAATAAAAATGTGTAGGGCGGGTGTATGGTGTGTGGTCATTAAATATGTTTTCTGATATATGTTCCTCACAGAAAATGAGCCAAAGTCAGTGAGTCTCAGTTTGAAAACTTAACTGTGTCATTTTTCTTTTAATAAAAAATTTAAACGGGTTCCACAGACCCGAACACCACACAATGAGTGACCCATCAAATAAAAGCTGTGTACTACATTTCATTCCATATTCTAACTACTGCGGCAAAATTATTTGCAAATGTTTATCTTAAAATGTGTCTGTGATCTCATCTGTGTGTCGGTTTCTCAATGTGTGTGTAATTAGCGTTAGTGTTTTCAGTTGTTGGTCCGGATGATTTGTCTGTGGGTAAAACTAAATCGGTCTGTCCGTATTTCCTCAATTAGCTGTCTTTTGACTCTTGCCTTTTTGTTACGTTTCTGACGTTATCATGTTCGTCCTTCGTTTTCGAAGATGACCAGGTGACTTCACGTTGATGTGTGTGTGCAAAGATGGCTGATGAGGCCAATCCTAGAACGGAATGACCGGCTGCAGTGAGGGCGGGTTATGGCTGGCTGAGAGGGAGGAACAGTCCCTGGTCTTGCCGAGCTGTCGCTTCTGTTCGGCTTCATGGATGCGTTTTTCCTCAAAGTCTGTTACACCATGCCAGACTGCAGAGCGCCAGTTTGAACGGTGTTGGGCATCGGCTGCCCAGGTCTCTGGGTCCAGACCACAGCCCTTGAGACTGGTCTTTAGTGTGTCCTTAAAGCGTTTCCGCTGTCCGCCGCGTGAGCGCTTTGCATGGTGCAGTTCACCGTACAGGACCCTTTTTGGTAGGTGTTCGTTTGACATGCGGCAAGCTGGGAACGCTTGAGGATAGCATAGATGTGCTCCATCTCAGCCCTGTGGAGGACTTCAGTGTCTGGGATCTTGTCCTTCCACCTGATGTTGAGCAGCCTCCTGAGGGATCTCAGGTGGAAGGCGTTAAGTTGTTTAGCATGCCGGCTGTATGCAGTCCAGGTCTCACAGGCATAGAGTTGGGGCGGGTAGGACAACAGCACGGTAGACCTTAAGTTTGGTACGTAGGCTGAGCCCTCTGCTCTCCCAGACAGAACTGCGGGGTCGGCCGAAAGCTTCCGACGTTATAAGAATTGTGTGTCAGTATTCAGAGGTGTGTATGTGTAAACTGTACAGCAATCTGCCACAATTACCCTATCGCAAGAACCCCTGGCCCCTGACGGAAGAAAGGTGACCATTTTGGCCGGATAACCTAACTGATAACTACCACTAAAACCTAAACTTTTATTTATACAAAGTAAGAGAAAGTCAATTGTATTTGTTTTTGGCTTTGGCACCAGCACGAGTGAGAGTGGATGCAAGTGGCGAGTATGGGGAAAGGCAAGGTGAAGTTACAGACGGGCAACTTTTTCCACAACTTCGAATCTCTGCACGGACGTTCGACTCTGACAGGCCAGGAGCGTCGCAAAAGTCACGTGTAAAAATCGGGCAATCACACAAATCTGACTACAGAACAAGACATTTTTTTATGCACATACCGCGTTTCCTTGAATTGCCGCCGGGTAGATAGTATGCGCCTGCCTAGAATTATTACAAACTCGTTTCGAAAAATAATTAGCGCATGCTTAGCATTACCGCCGGCTCAGAATTAACGCCAGGTCAAACTCGTTTCGCAAAATATTATTTCTATTAGCGCAGGTCTGGATTTTCCGCAGGGTCAAACTCGTCACGTCACGAGTGACACTTCACCTGTCATCATTTTCAAAATGGAGGAGGCTGATTTCAATCATTTCAAATCGCATAAAGGGAAGAAGATTAAGAGCTATTCAGTAGGATTTAAGGTCCAAGCTATTGGGTATGCTAAAAAGAACAGTAAGCCGCTATGTTTTATTAATATACCGTAGCTGCGTGTGTCAAATATGAGTCATTAAATGACTCCCGCTTCCTGTTGGTAGAGGGCGCTAGTGATCCTTCTTGCGACTACTCGGCGGCAGAAGAAGCAGCAAGAGTGAGCAGCGATCGTTTATTTGTTCCTCTCGCTTGCACTTTTAACATGGAGGATTACATATCTAAACTAAAACCGTTTTCTAAACTGGACTTTCAATCGAAGCAGGAGGTAATAAAGGAAGATCTCCATCGAGACAGAGAGACTTTTAAAACTGAAGAAAGATAAGGAAGACTTCTATAAACAAGTTATCGATGCTTTTGATCAGAATAAGCTGCGCATGGACTTTGTCCCCCCCTCCCTTGTGGAGGGGGTCCGGTCCGATGACCATGGATGAAGTACTGACTGTCCAGAGTCGAGACCCAGGATGGACCGCTCGTCGGGACCCAGGATGGACCGCTCGCCTGTATCGGTTGGGGACATCTCTACGCTGCTGATCCGCTTGAGATGGTTTCCTGTGGACGGGACTCTCACTGCTGTCTTGGAGCCACTATGGATTGAACTTTCACAGTATCATGTTAGACCCGCTCGTCATCCATTGCTTTCGGTCCCCTAGAGGGGGGGGGGGGGTTGCCCACATCTGAGGTCCTCTCCAAGGTTTCTCATAGTCAGCATTGTCACTGGCGTCCCACTGGATGTGAATTCTCCCTGCCCACTGGGTGTGAGTTTTCCTTGCCATTTTGTGGGTTCTTCCGAGGATGTTGTAGTCGTAATGATTTGTGCAGTCCTTTGAGACATTTGTGATTTGGGGCTATATAAATAAACATTGATTGATTGATTGATTATTTATAAGTAAAGGTAAGACCAAAATAATGTTTTTTTTTATTAAATGTGCTTTTTATGATGGTATCCTTATATCACACTCAATTTTTTAAGCGCAGGCCTAAATTTACCACATGCCATTGGTGAGCACCAGAGTGAGAAGAAGTTTTAAATTAATTAGCGCCCCGGCGGCAATTCAAGGAAATACGGTACTCATTCAACTCTAAGCACAAATTGCTTCACATGCACACCCCAAAAAAAGCAGACAACTAACGGCAGAAACGAGCAAAAAGTCACATGTAAAAAGTCAGCCAATCGAGGAAATAGTTGTTTTTTACACTGACAAATCATACAGGCACACCTTGATGTTCACACATTTGTATTTGTTACCTTCTTTAGAGCTGTGAAAAATGCCTATCTCAAGGATAAAAGTTAATATAACCAAGGGCCCGCTTTTATTTTATTTCATTAAAGATAGGTAAGTTCCATTCGGGGTTATGGCAGCGCTACAAAAAAACAGATGCATAAACTTCAAAAATGAGGATGAAGTATGTAAAAACATCATTTTTATTGTCTCGTTTTTTTGGTTTGTGTATTGTTTGTTAATCTGTTTTTACTGTAGCACGGGCCAAGTAAGTGCCCGAAAGAAAGTGTGATGATCAGACTTTTACATTCATTTTTTTTAGTACAGTCGCGCTAAAAAAAAAAAAAAAGACAAAAAAATGTTTAAAAAAACATTACCAGTTGAGTTGTATTAAATCGATGCACAATGGTGAGTCTGATGTCCCTTTCCAAAAATGTCCTAAATATGTTTAACACCGAAGCACATCCAATCATTTCTTTTATAAGTCAAAATGTCAGTTTGTGTGGCATTCAGCATATTTCTTTTCAGGCACATCCCTGCTTTCTAAATGTTTATTCACCGTTCCCACAATTACAGCCCTCTCTTCCAGGGTGTAAGCAACACATTAACAAATGCGGATTTAAAAGAAGAAGAAAAAAAAAAAAGACCTATTTCCACTTCTAACGTACCGTATTTTTCGGACTATAAGTCGCAGTTTTTTTCCCACAGTTTGCGACTTATACTCAGGAGCGACTTATGTGTGAAATTATTAACACATTACGGTAAAATATCAAATAGTATTATGTAGACGTATAAGATTTGATGGGATTTAGCGATTAGGAGTGACGGACTGTTTGGTAAACGTTAGGGGTGTAACGGTACGTGTATTTGTATTGAACCGTTTCGGTACGGGGGTTTCGGTTCGGAGGTGTACCGAACGAGTTTCCACACGGACATATTAAGTAGCGTACCGCACGTTGTGTAGACAACACACGGCATGCTAGCAGCGACCGGGCAACGATAGAGTGACCAAACCTCCTCTTTTCACCGGATATGTCCTCTTTTGTGGGGCCGTCCGGGTGGAGTTCCTTAAATGCCTCAAATGTCCGGCCTTTTAAAAGGCCCACTGAAATGAGATTTTCTTGTTCAAACGGGGATAGCAGGTCCATTTTATTTGTCATACTTGATCATTTCACGAAATTGCCATATTTTTGCTGAAAAGATTTAGTAGAGAACATCCACGATAAAGATCGCAACTTTTGCTCGCTAGTAAAAAATCCTTCCCTTTACTGGAAGTAGCAGACGATGTGCGCGTGACGTCACGGGTTGTGGAGCTCCTCACATCCGCACATTGTTTACAATCATGGCCACCAACAGCGAGAGCGATTCGCACCGAGAAAGCGACAATTTCCCCATTAATTTGAGCGAGGATGAAAGATTTGTGGATGAGGAAAGTGAGAGTGAAGGACAAGAGAAAAAAAAAAGAAACTACACGGCAGAACGATTCAGATGTTATTAAACAAATTTACTAGGATAATTCTGGAAAATCCCTTATCTATTTATTGTGTTACTAGTGTTTTAGTGAGATTATATGGTCGTACCTGTACAACCTGAAAGTCGGAGGGGTGTGGTGACCGCCAGTGTCTGCGAGGGAAGCCACGTTTCTCAACGAGGCGAAAGCAGCCGGTCGGGCCGGCCTGAGATTTTTTTTTGTTTTCCCTCCTCCACGGTGGAAGCATTTGACAGTCGGGGGCGGCCGGTGCGAGGAGGCAAGAGAGTCGCAGCTGCCTCTTTGACAGGTGCAGGAAGTACGACGCAAGCTCTCCGCTCATGTCTATGGTAAGAGCCGACTTATTACCACCATTTTCTCACCGAAACATGCCGGTTGACATGTGGTAGGGAACCATGTTCCTTTGACCGCTATGTTCCATAGTAAAGCTTCACCGTCATCTTTCGGGAATGTAAACAAGGAAACACCGGCTGTGTTTGTGTTGCTAAAGGCGGCCGCAATACACCGCTTCCCACCTACAGCTTTCTTCTTTGACGTCTCCATTATTAATTGGCATGTGTTGCAATGTTAATATTTCATCATTGATATATAAACTATCAGACTGCGTGGTCGGTAGTAGTGGCTTTCAGTAGGCCTTTAAGTTAGTGTATTTTCAATGTACGTTCAGCGTTAAGAAGGGGCTAAAAACAAAAATTGTGCACGCAGCAACAATCGTGAGAGAGGAGCAGAGACAGAGAGAGCGAGAGAGTTAAGATAAACGCGCATGCGTCGCCAGGCTCTGCTTTTTTATTATAGATTTATCAGATTTTATTTTTTATTATCTATAGCAGGGGTGTCAAAAAGTGTGCCCCGGAAGCCATTTGTTTTAAAGGCCCACAGCACATTCTAAAAATACTATTAACATAAACAAACGTGAAATAAAAAAGCTTAAAGGCTAAACAAAATATTGAATCAAAATCAATATTATGAATTATTGACCTATCCAAGGTTTTGATTACTTCGCATAAAATATTCCATGAAGAAAAATATTTTTGGTGGAAGATTTCGCAAATTTAATAAATAAATAACCAAAAAATTTATATTTTGTTGTTTTCTTACTGTACCGAAAATGAACCGAACCGAGGTAGGTATTGTGAAAGCAAATTTACTTATACTCGTTTAAATAGATGATGTTCTTTGAACTGGGTACCAAAAGTTCTTTATTGGGCTCAGGAATGTGACACTTAGCAAGAGATCTCTTATCTGATCAAGCTCTGTCTAATGTGTCTTTGATGTGACATGTGGACTTTAGTTGACCTGGGCATGTGTGTTTTCTCTCCCTGGCACCCCCCCCCGTGCTAAACTGTTGCCCTTTCCTGAGTCCCCCCCTCCCCCCCCTAACCTTTATGGACAAACGACACCCTCTCCTTCTTCACAGGACTTGGGTATTCATTCCACTTGGTGTACTGTAATGTAAATGAGCATGGAGGGTGGGACTTCATGACATATTCTAAAAGGGTTAGAACAAGCTGGAACGAACGGAAGTGTCGTTCTGGTTTGGTCTCGCTTTGCAAAGCTTGTTATTATTTGTTTGTTACTTTAATAAATCATTTTTGTCACTAAAGTATCGTCTTTAAAAAATTTCCACGACAGTACCGGACCGAAATTTTTGTGTACCGTTACACCCCTACTAAACGCATAGCATGTTTTATATGTTGTAGTTATTTGAATGACTCTTCCCATAATATGTTAGGTTAACATATCAGACACCTTCTCAGTTGTTATTTAAGCCTCATATAACGTACACTTATTCAGCCTGTTGTTCACTATTCTTTATTTATTTGAAATTGACTTTCAAATGTCTATTGTTGGGTTTTATCAAATAAATTTCCCCCCGAAAATGCGACTTGTGTTTTTTTCCTTCTTTATTATGCATTTTCGGCAGGTGCGACTTATACTCCGGAGCGACTTATACCCTGAAAAATGCGGTACAGGATATTGAAACTTTCCAAATCTGTTGTTTACTTTTTGGGTCTAACGCCTTTATCCTTCTCAAACTTGGCAATTTGGTTGAAGATGTCCAACAAATTTGCAGGAAGGTCCTTTTTGGCCTCTCCTTCTTCACAGGACTTGGGTATTCATTCCACTTGGTGTACTGTAATGTAAATGAGCATGGAGGGTAGGACTTCATGACATATTCCAAAAGGGTTAGAACAAGCTGGAACGAACGGTTGTGTCGTTTTGATTTGGTCTCGCTTTGCGAAGCTTGTTATTATTTGTTTGTTACTTTAATAAATCATTTTTGTCACTAAAGTATCGTCTTTAAAAAAATTCCACGACAGTACCGGACCGAAATTTTTGTGTACCGTTACACCCCTACTAAACACATAGCATGTTTTATATGTTGTAGTTATTTGAATGACTCTTCCCATAATATGTTAGGTTAACATATCAGACACCTTCTCAGTTGTTATTTAAGCCTCATATAACGTACACTTATTCAGCCTGTTGTTCACTATTCTTTATTTATTTGAAATTGACTTTCAAATGTCTATTGTTGGGTTTTATCAAATAAATTTCCCCCCGAAAATGCGACTTGTGTTTTTTTCCTTCTTTATTATGCATTTTTGGCAGGTGCGACTTATACCCTGAAAAATGCGGTAGACGATATTTAAACTTTCCAAATCTGTTGTTTACTTTTTGGGTCTAACGCCTTTATCCTTCTCAAACTTGGCAATTTGGTTGAAGATGTCCAACAAATTTGCAGGAAGGTCCTTTTTGGCCTTTCCCCCCGGGACCAAGATCTCTCCACCCTGCTCAGACTCAGACCTGCCTCTATCTACCTTTTCCTCCTCGGCTCTGTCCTTACCCCGACACGTCTCTTCCCAAGCCTCCTCTTTTTCCCAGCCTCGGCTTTCAGACATTTCGCTTCCCAAGGAGCTCCTCCGAGGGAAACCTTTGCTTTGACCGCAGTGTCCTGAATGTTCGGCATCCGCAGGTTTCCTCGAGTACAAGGACTCGGAAGACGAGCAAGATATTTTGCGCTTCCTCTCATCTAAGCTTCTCCTCCTTTTGTCCTCATTTCCTCGCTCGACGCTCCTGTGACTACTATTTCTACGCATAGTTCTTTCTGGACTTCCACTGCTACTCTTCATCGTCCTGGAGCTGCTTTCTACTTTAACCTTATAGTTACTTCCTGAATGAGATGGACACTCGGACCCTTCATCTTCTGAGGTTCCTGACAAAGAGTACAAACAGATCCTTGCGCCATTGCCAGCTTTACCCTTCCTACTTGCCTCCCCCTCCTCCTCTTCGTCCATTACTCCAAAACCTCGGCCTCCCTTCTGGTTGAGAAAGGTGGCAGAGGTGTTAGGAGGTTCCGGGTACCACTCCAGCTCCTCATCCTCCTCTTTCTCCTTCCTCCTTTTCCCACATTTACCATCTTCACTCCTCCTGCTGCTCTCTCTTGAAGAGAGCCTGCGATGGCGCTTGCTTTCCCGCTGCGACCGCCTTTTCTTCTTTTTCTTCTTTTTGGACCTCCTGTGATCGGACGAGGACGATGAAGTGGAGGAGTTCCTAGAGGAAGGGGATGTTGACGGGGAAGGGGAGGATCTCTTCCGTTTTCGTTTCATCCTAGCAGAAACAAACATGCTGAGAATTGTGTCTGTTCAAAACTACAAACCCCGTTTCCATATGAGTTGGGGAATTTGATGTAAATATAAACAGAATACAATGATTTGCAAATCCTTTTCAACCCATATTCAGTTGAATATGCTACAAAGAGATGATCAAACTGATAAAAAAAAATGTGCAAATAATCATTAACTTTAGAATTTGATGCCAGCAACACGTGAAAAAGGAGTTGGGAAAGGTGGCAATAAATACTGATAAAGTTGAGGAATGCTCATCAAACACTTATTGGGAACATCCCACAGGTGTGCAGGCTAATTGGGAACAGGTGGGTGCCATGATTGGGTATGAAAAAAGCTTCCCGTAAAATGCTCAGTCTTTCACAAGAAAGGATGGGGCGAGGTACACCCCTTTGTCCACAACTGTGTGAGCAAATAGTCAAAAAGTTTAAAAACAACATTTCTCAAAGTGCAGTTGCAAGAAATTTAGGGATTTAATCATCTAATATCATCAAAAGATTCAGAGAATCTGGAGAATTGACTCCACATAAGCTGCATGGCCGGAAACCAACATTGAATGACCGTGACCTTCGATCCCTCCCTGTATCAAAAACTGACATCAATCTCTAAAGGATATCACCACATGGGCTCAGGAACAATTCAGCAAATCACTGTCACTAAATACAGTTAGTCGCTACATCTGTAAGTGCAGGTTAAAGCTCTATTATGCAAAGCAAAAGCCATTTATCAACAACATCCAGAAACGCCGGCTTCTCTGGGCCCAAGATGATCTAAGATGGACTGATGCAAAGTGGAAAAGTGTTCTGTGGTCTGACGAGTCCACATTTCAAATAGTTATTGGATAATATTCGACATCGTGTCATCTGGACCAAAGGGGAAGCGAACCATCCAGACTGTTATCAACGCAAAGTTGAAAAGCCAGCATCTGTGATGGTATGGGGGTGCATTAGTGGCCAAGGCATGGGTAACTTACGCATCTGTGAAGGCACCATTAATGCTGAAAGGCACATACAGGTTTTGGAACAACATATGCTGCCATCTAAGCGCCGTCTTTTTCATGGACGCCCCTGCTTATTTCAGCAAGACAATGCCAAGCCACATTCAGCACGTGTTACAACAGCGTGGCTTCGTAAAAAAAAAAAAGAGTGCGGGTACTTTCCTGGCCCGCCTGCAGTCCAGACCTGTCTCCCATTGAAAATGTGTGGCGCATTATCCATCCATCCATCCATTTTCTACCGCTTATTCCCTTTCGGGGTCGCGGGGGGCGCTGGCGCCTATCTCAGCTACAATCGGGCGGAAGGCAGGGTACACCCTGGACAAGTCGCCACCTCATCGCAGGGCCAACACAGATAGACAGACAACATTCACACTCACATTCACACACTAGGGCCAATTTAGTGTTGCCAATCAACCTATCCCCAGGTGCATGTCTTTGGAAGTGGGAGGAAGCCGGAGTACCCGGAGGGAACCCACGCATTCACGGGGAGAACATGCAAACTCCACACAGAAAGATCCCGAGCCTGGATTTGAACCCAGGACTGCAGGACCAATGTGTGGCGCATTATGAAGCGTAAAATACGACAGCGGAGACCCCGGACTGTTGAACGACTGAAGCTCTACATAAAACAAGAATGGGAAAGAATTCCACTTTCAAAGCTTCAACAATTAGTTTCCTCAGTTCCCAAACGTTTATTGAGTGTTGTTAAAAGAAAAGGTGATGTAACACAGTGGTGAACATGCCCTTTCCCAACTACTTTGGCACGTGTTGCAGCCATGAAATTCTAAGTTAATTATTTGCAAAAAAAATAAAGTTTATGAGTTTGAACATCAAATATCTTGTCCTTATAGTGCATTCAACTGAATATGGGTTGAAAAGGATTTGCAAATCATTGTATTCCGTTTATATTTACATCGAACACAATTTCCCAACTCATATGGAAACGTGTTTGTACTTTTCACTGAATCATGCAAATATTTTTTTTTTTTTTTTTAAGATTGACAGGAACTACTCACCTCTTCTCCTCTTTTAAGATCTTACGCAATTTCTCAGCACTGCTTTGACCGCTCTTAGCTTTGTCTGCCGCTTCTTTAGTGAGCGCCTCTTCCCGAAGGCGAATCGAATTCTTTACAGCCACGAGGCGAAATAATTTCATCACACCAAGGGCGAGCCAGAGTCCAGAAGTATGCAAAATTCCCCATGACCCATCCCATGCAACAATGACCGCAGAAATGGCATTCAGTCAAATGATCATTCAGTTGTTATGCAGAGGGGATGGAATTGTAAAGCAGAGGGTTTGAAAAGAAGTGATCGCAAAATCAAACACGATTATGACGATGTTAGTTGCAATTATGTGTTCGCCAAAGGAAAAGTGGGAGCGTACCAAAAAGTTGGCAGATGCAGAGTGTTAAACATGAGCAGAGAAAAACCGTGTTCCGAGGTGAAAACAGACGGGTTACCGTATGCCGGTCGTGGACGAGGGGATGCAAGAGTGTGCAGGGGAAGGAGTCGTCAATTTCCAGCGTTATTATCCCACCGCGAGGCAGGTGACAAAAGGCCGTGTCAGTCAGAAGGTCAAGTCCCATGTGCACACACCATGAAAAATATAAAAAAAAATAAAAACACTCATCAGTATTACTGTACAAACCACTTGAGCACATATAGATGAACAGTTATATTGTAGAAGTGACATATATTCACTCATATCACTATTCCCCAAGGCGTAATTACTCGGACACAGCGGCACCTCCACGTACAAATACTGTATTTTTCGGATTATAAGTCGCACCGGCCGAAAACGCATAATAAAAGGAGGAAAAAAAACATATAAGTCGTACTTTTGGGGGGAAATTTATTTGATAAAATCCAACACCAAGAATAGACATTTAAATGGTAAATGGGTTATGCTTGTATAGCGCTTTTCTACCTTCAAGGTACTCAAAGCGCTTTGATCAATCAATCAATCAATCAATCAATCAATGTTTATTTATATAGCCCCAAATCACAAATGTCTCAAAGGACTGCACAAATCATTACGACTACAACATCCTCGGAAGAACCCACAAAAGGGCAAGGAAAACTCACACCCAGTGGGCAGGGAGAATTCACATCCAGTGGGACGCCAGTGACAATGCTGACTATGAGAAACCTTGGAGAGGACCTCAGATGTCTTTGCAGTCCATTCAATTGAACATAGGTTAAAAAAGGATTTGCAAATCATTGTATTCAGTTTTTTGTTTTTTTACGTGCCAACTTCACTGGTTTTGTAGAATGTATTATTTTGATCTTTCTTAGTGGATCAGGCCCTGAGTGTGTTAAATATGCAGTGAGAATCTTCAAAAGCTAACTAGCAAGATGGAAGACAGCACAATGAACCTTTTGATAGGAAACGGGAATACTAAAAACCATGATGGAACAGTTGATTACCAGAAAGTGTTGTTATGCGCATTGTGCAAGAATAAGTTCTTTTGCAAACCACTTCCATCCATCCATCATCCATCATCTTCCGCTTATCCGAGGTCGGGTCGCGGGGGCAACAGCCTAAGCAGGGAAACCCAGACTTCCCTCTCCCCAGCCACTTCGTCTAGCTCTTCCCGGGGGATCCCGAGGCGTTCCCAGGCCAGCCGGGAGACATAGTCTTCCCAACGTGTCCTGGGTCTTCCCCGTGGCCTCCTACCGGTTGGACGTGCCCTAAACACCTCCCTAGGGAGGCGTTCGGGTGGCATCCTGACCAGATGCCCGAACCACCTCATCTGGCTCCTCTCGATGTGAAGGAGCAGCGGCTTTACTTTGAGTTCCTCCCGGATGGCAGAGCTTCTCACCCTATCTCTAAGGGAGAGCCCCGCCACACGGCGGAGGAAACTCATTTCGGCCGCTTGTACCCGTGATCTTATCCTTTCGGTCATGACCCAAAGCTCATGACCATAGGTGAGGATGGGAACGTAGATCGACCGGTAAATTGAGAGCTTTGCCTTCCGGCTCAGCTCCTTCTTCACCACAACGGACCGGTACAACGTCCGCATTACTGAAGACGCCGCACCGATCCGCCTGTTGATCTCACGATCCACTCTTCCCTCACTCGTGAACAAGACTCCTAGGTACTTGAACTCCTCCACTTGGGGCAGGGTCTCCTCCCCAACCCGGAGATGGCACTCCACCCTTTTCCGGGCGAGAACCATGGACTCGGACTTGGAGGTGCTGATTCTCATTCCGGTCGCTTCACACTCGGCTGCGAACCGATCCAGCGAGAGCTGAAGACCCCGGTCAGATGAAGCCATCAGGACCACATCATCTGCAAAAAGCAGAGACCTAATCCTGCAGTTACCAAACCGGAACCCCTCAACGCCTTGACTGCGCCTAGAAATTCTGTCCATAAAAGTTATGAACAGAATCGGTGACAAAGGACAGCCTTGGCGGAGTCCAACCCTCACTGGAAATGTGTTCGACTTACTGCCGGCAATGCGGACCAAGCTCTGGCACTGATCGTACAGGGAACGGACCGCCACAATAAGACAGTCCGATACCCCATACTCTCTGAGCACTCCCCACAGGACTTCCCGAGGGACACGGTCGAATGCCTTCTCCAAGTCCACAAAGCACATGTAGACTGGTTGGGCAAACTCCCATGCACCCTCAAGGACCCTGCCGAGAGTATAGAGCTGGTCCACAGTTCCACGACCAGGACGAAAACCACACTGTTCCTCCTGAATCCGAGGTTCGACTATCCGACGTAGCCTCCTCTCCAGTACACCTGAATAAACCTTACCGGGAAGGCTGAGGAGTGTGATCCCACGATAGTTGGAACACACCCTCCGGTCCCCCTTTTTGAAGGGAGGAACCACCACCCCGGTCTGCCAATCCAGAGGTACCGCCCCCGATGTCCACGCGATGCTGCAAAGTCTTGTCAACCAAGACAGCCCCACAGCATCCAGAGCCTTAAGGAACTCCGGGCGGATCTCGTCCACCCCTGGGGCCTTGCCACCGAGGAGCTTTTTAACTACCTCAGCGACCTCAGCCCCAGAAATAGGAGAGTCCACCACAGATTCCCCAGGCACTGCTTCCTCATAGGAAGACGTGTTGGTGGGATTGAGGAGGTCTTCGAAGTATTCCTTCCACCTGTCCACAACATCCGCAGTCGAGGTCAGCAGAACACCATCCGCACCATACACGGTGTTGATAGTGCACTGCTTCCCCTTCCTGAGGCGGCGGACGGTGGTCCAGAATCGCTTCGAAGCCGTCCGGAAGTCGTTTTCCATAGCTTCCCCGAACTCTTCCCATGTCCGAGTTTTTGCCTCCGCGACCGCTGAAGCTGCACACCGCTTGGCCTGTCGGTACCTGTCCACTGCCTCCGGAGTCCTATGAGTCAAAAGGACCCGATAGGACTCCTTCTTCAGCTTGACGGCATCCCTCACCGCTGGTGTCCACCAGGGGGTTTTAGGATTGCCGCCCCGACAGGCACCAACTACCTTGCGGCCACAGCTCCGATCTGCCGCCTCGACAATAAAGGTGCGGAACATGGTCCACTCGGACTCAATGTCCAGCACCTCCCTCGTGACATGTTCAAAGTTCTCCCGGAGGTGTGAATTGAAACTTTGTCTGACAGGAGACTCTGCCAGACGTTCCCAGCAGACCCTCACAATGCGTTTGGGTCTCCCAGGTCTGTCCGGCATCCTCCCCCACCATCGCAGCCAACTCACCACCAGGTGAGTTGGCCATCTTAAAATTCAATCAATCAATCAATGTTTATTTATATAGCCCCAAATCACAAATGTCTCAAAGGACTGCACAAATCATTACGACTACAACATCCTCGGAAGAACCCACAAAAGGGCAAGGAAAACTCACACCCAGTGGGCAGGGAGAATTCACATCCAGTGGGACGCCAGTGACAATGCTGACTATGAGAAACCTTGGAGAGGACCTCAGATGTGGGCAACCCCCCCCTCTAGGGGACCGGAAGCAATGGATGTCGAGCGGGTCTAACATGACACTATTTCCACATTCACACACACATTCACACACTGATGGCGGGAGCAGTCATGCAAGGCCCTAACCACAAACCATCAGGAGCAAGGGTGAAGTGTCTTGCTCAAGGACACAACAGATCGTGACGAGGTTGGGTAGAAGGTGGGGATTGAACCAGGAACCCTCAGGTTGCTGGCACGGCCGCTCTCCCAACTTCGCCACGCTGTCCCCCACATTTGAAAGGCAATTTGAAATAAATAAAGAATAGTGAACAACGGGCTGAATAAGTGTACGTTATATGAGGCATAAATATTGATTGATTGATACTTTTATTAGTAGATTGCACAGTACAGTACATATTCCGTACAATTGACCACTAAATGGTAACACCCCAATAAGTTTTTCAACTTGTTTAAGTCGGGGTCCACGTTAATCAATTCATGGTACAAATATATACTATCAACATAATACAGTCATCACACAAGTTAATCATCATAGTATGTACATTAAATTATTTACATAATTTACAATACAGTAGAAGCATCAGAAGCATTTAAGTCTCACCTTAAAACTCATCTGTATACTCTAGCCTTTAAATAGACCTCCTTTTTAGACCAGTTGATCTGCCGCTTCTTTTCTTTCTCCTATGTCCCCCCCTCCCTTGTGGAGGGGGTCCGGTCCGATGACCACGGATGAAGTACTGGCTGTCCAGAGTCGAGACAAAGGATGGACCGCTCGTCGGGACCCAGGATGGACCGCTCGCCTGTATCGGTTGGGGACATCTCTACGCTGCTGATCCGCTTGAGATGGTTTCCTGTGGACGGGACTCTCACTGCTGTCTTGGAGCCACTATGGATTGAACTTTCACAGTATCATGTTAGACCCGCTCGACATCCATTGCTTTCGGTCCCCAAAGGGGGGGGGGTTGCCCACATCTGAGGTCCTCTCCAAGGTTTCTCATAGTCAGCATTGTCACTGGCGTCCCACTGGATGTGAATTCTCCCTGCCCACTGGGTGTGAGTTTTCTTTGCCCTTTTGTGGGTTCTTCCGAGGATGTTGTAGTCGTAATGATTTGTGCAGTCCTTTGAGACATTTGTGATTTGGGGCTATATAAATAAACATTGATTGATGATGATTGACAATCCGGGGGGTGGGATGAGGAGCTTTGGTTGATATCAGTACTTCAGTCATCAACAATTGCATCAACAAAAAAATGTGGACATTGAAACAGTGTAGGTCTTATTTAGTAGGATATGTACAGCCAGCAGAGAACATAGTGAGTTCACATAGCATAAGAACAAGTATATACATTAGAAGTACATTTGAGTTGTTTATAATCCGGGGAGATGGGATGTGAATGGAGGAGGGTATTAGTAAAGTGTTGAAGTTGCCTGGAGGTGTTGTTATAGAGCGGTTTTGAAGGAATATAGAGATGCACTTACATTTACACCTGTTGGGAGTGCATTCCACATTGATGTGGCATAGAAAGAGAATGAGTTAAGACCTTTGTTGGATCGGAATCTGGGTTTAACGTGGTTTTTGGAGCTCCCCCTGGTGTTGTGGTTATGGCGGTCATTTACGTTACATGTACTTCAGTATCAGGGAAGTGTAGCGGATTTTATAGACTAGGCTCAGTGCAAGTTGTTTTACTCTGTCCTCCACCCCGAGCCAGCCAACTGAGAAGGTGCCTGGTATGTCAACGTAACATATTATAGTAAGAGTCATTCAAATAACTATAACATATAGAACATGCTATACCTTTACCAAACAATCTGTCACTCCTAATCCATAAATCCCATGAAATCTTCTTCCTCTAAGTCGCTTCTAAACAACTCTGCCAACTCCAAAAGGTATGCGCCGCTTCCTCTTGTCGTTTTCTGCTGCATATTTCACTACGTCCAGCTTGTAATCTGCAGTACACAAATTCCTTGCTGCTAGCGAGGTGTATAAAATAGTCAGGAATTCTCATGGATACAAAGGATTCTGGGTATTTGTTGTGTTGCGTTTATGTTGTGTTACTGGGAGGATGTCCTCCCGAAATGTGTTTGTCAATCTTGTTTGGTGTGGCTTCATAGCGTGGCGCATATTACTAAGAGTGTTAAAATTGTTTATATCACAACCATTACTGTACTCTGTGTCACCCAGTATGCCTTGCAGTCGTGGGCGTGTTGCTGCGGAAGCCACACACAACATGTTGCTGGACTGACAAGCAGATCGTACATGATGTAGAGGGCGACAAAGTCAATGGCTTCATAGCACGCCCTAATACTTATTATCTGGGTGACTGCCGGTAGTCATTCTAGAGAATATTAGCGTCTCCTATTGTCTTCTTCGCTTTGTGACTCGGGTCTTAAATGGCTCTTGGAATGGCAAAGGATACCGATGCCAGAACCATGTAAATAAAATATTTCCGGATGATTAAACCGCCACCCGCCTGAATCTAATTAAAATCAAATTTTTCGTCATGTCACCCGCCCGACCCGCGGTTTATCCACGGACTCCGCGGATGAGACCGCAAACCGCGCATCTCTAGTGCAGACCAAACGATTAGCATGCCGTGCTAGTCGATGCACACTCCACGTAAATCAACTTGAATCCGTCCCTGATCGCGTTGTTACACCCTCCGACAACACACCGACGAGGCATGATGTCTCCAAGGTACAAAAAAACGGAAAATAACAGAGCTGATTTGACTCAGTGTGTGTAATGTGCTTGAGAAAATGGCGGATTGACTACCTAGGTGACGTCATCGCCCCGAAAGCGAATAACAGAGAGGCGTTTAATTCGCCAAAATTCACCCATTTAGAGTTCGGAAATCGGTTAAAAAAATATATGATCCTTTTTCTGCAACATTAAGGTATATATTGACGCTTACATAGGTCTGGTGATAATGTTCCCCTTTAATAGCTACGACAGTAGCATATAGCAGTTAGCATCCCATTACCCACAATACACTTCTGCCATGACCCTCCCCCGCCAAATTCTTATTGGTTAACGTGTGTGTGTGACGATTGCTGACATTTTCTTCGTCTCTTCCGCGAATGAGATAAATAATATTTGATATTTTACAGTAAAATGTTAATAATTTCACACATAAGTCGCTCCGGAGTATATGAAAAAAACTGCGACCTATAGCCCGAAAAATACGGTAAGTATCTTCCTACGCAAAAACTCCTTGAGCATTCAGTGTGAGCAACATCAGACGTGCACAGTGTGGCCACACCTGCAGCACACCTGTCCTAAACCTCACTAAATAACAAGTTACATTTCTTATTATTATAATCAAATGACAGCAGTCACTTCCATGTGATCATTTTCTAATATAAGTGTTTTGGCCCACTTATAATGACAAGAACAACAAATATTGTTTTTCATGAGCTGTATGCTAGTATTGTACGTCTAGGTGGGGGTCCTGCTTTGGAAATCATGTGTACCCCTTTCAGATATCGCATTTGGTTCCCATTAAAACATTCACATGCTGCACAATGAGATGTAAGCACTGGATCACGTGTACATTCTTGTAACTTTCCGTTTGTAAAATATATACATTTTTATTAGTATTTTTTTTATATAATAACAGGATTTCACGATTGATATTTAGAAAGTAAGATTCTTAATAAATGACAATAGAATGAGCACACATTTAATTGGTAAATCATAGTGTGACGACCTGGAATGACACTTAATGTGCGGTGTTGGAAATATCCGACTTTTTGTGTGGCTGTAAACGCATCACTGGCTCAGTGCCATAAGTGCATGTGTTGGCACAAATAAGAAAGTGCTGTTGACATGACGGATGGCAAACTTGGTTTTGGTCTGCTTTGTACAGCAGAAAATGACCAACTTTGCTAGATAGAAATTGTTTAGCGATGTTTTCGGTCATGTGTTTATAAAGAGTTTTGCTAAATAAAGTGATCGACGGAATTCTTGTCCTCCTTAAAGCGTCTCGACAGACGTTACAATAATTGAACAGTGGTAACGAAAACTGTTGTCTCTGTTGTGGCCTCTTTTAGTTAGTTACTTTGAAAATTGCTTTTTTTTTTTTTTTTTACTGGATTTTGTGCGCGGCATAGAATTTGGCCCTTGAGGCAATATCAATTTAGCATTAGAGCTGGCCCGCCGGTGTTATACTGCGTCGGTGCCGCTGTAACACCGCATTCACCGCTAATACTCATACTTGCCAACCCTCCTAATTTTCCCGGTAGACTCCCGAAGTTCAGGGCCCCTCCCGAAAATCTCCCGGGGTAACCATTCTCCCGAATTTCTACCGATTTCCACCTGGACAACTATATTGGGGGCATGCATTTAGGGCACTGCCTTTAGCGTTCTCTACAACCTGTCGTCAAGTCCGCTTTTGTGGCTTTTACACACACACACACACACACACACACACACACACACACACACACACACACGCACACACGCACACGCACACACGCACACACGCACACACACACACACACACACACACACACACACACGTGAATGCAAAACATACCTGGTCAAAAGCCATACTGGTCACACTGAGGGTGGCCGTATAAACAACTTTAGCACTGTTACAATTATGCGCCACACTGTGAGCCCACACCAAACAGGAATGACAAACACATTTCGGGTGAACATCCGCACCGTAACACAACAGAACAAATACCCAGAACCCCTTGCAGCACTAACTCTTCCGGGAAACTTCCAGCAAACTGACCAATAATTAACGTTTTATTCATGCATTTTCTCTTGCTACTTCAAAGCTTGAATGTTTGGTTCATTCATTATTGTTATTTTATTTTCAAATTTAGTATTAGCCTATGGAAAAAATGTGATATTTACCTCAGAAGATTGTAAATAGAAAAAAAAGGCACAACATTTTTATTCAAATTTTATTTGATATGCCATTGATATTTTTTTTTATTATTATTATAATTATTTGAAACTGGATTTTGCATGTCACTAAAGTTATATAAGCCTTGCTTGTACAATATTTAACGCAAAACTTGTTAGGGTCCCTTTTAAAAGGTTAATTTGTTCAACCTTGGCCCGCGGCTTTGTTTCCGTTTAAAATTTTGGCCCACTCTGTATTTGAGTTTGACACCCCTGCCTTAGAGGGAACGTTGCTTGCAGCACTAACTCTTCTGGGACGCTACAATATAAACCCCCCAGCTACTCGCCCAAGTGAATGCAAAACATACCTGGTCAACAGCCATACTGGTCACACTGAGGGTGGCCATATAAACAACTTTAGCACTGTTACAATTATGCGCCACACTGTGAGCCCACACCAAACAAGAATGGCAAACACATATCGGGTGAACATCCGCACCGTAACACAACAGAACAAATACCCAGAACTCTTCCGGGAAACTTCCAGCAAACTGACCAATAATTAACGTTTTATTCATGCATTTTCTCTTGCTACTTCGAGGCTTGAATGTTTGGTTCATTCATTATTGTTATTTTATTTTCAAATTTATTATTAGCCGGTGGAAAAAATTAGATATTTACCTCAGAAGATTGCAAACAGAAAAAAAAGGCACAACATTTTTATTAAAATTTTATTTGATATGCCATTGATATTTTTTTTAATTATCATTATAATTATTTGAAACTGGATTTTGCATGTCACTAAAGTTATTTAAGCCTTGCTTGTACAATATTTGATGCAAAACTTGTTAGGGTCCCTTTTAAAAGGTTAATTTGTTCAACTTTGGCCCGCGGCTTTGTTTCCGTTTAAAATTTTGGCCCACTCTGTATTTGAGTTTGACACCCCTGCCTTAGAGGGAACGTTGCTTGCAGCACTAACTCTTCTGGGACGCTACAATATAAACCCCCCAGCTACTCGCCCAAGTGAATGCAAAACATACCTGGTCAACAGGCATACTGGTCACACTGAGGGTGGCCGTATAAACAACTTTAGCACTGTTACAATTATGCGCCACACTGTGAGCCCACACCAAACAAGAATGGCAAACACATATCGGGTGAACATCCGCACCGTAACACAACAGAACAAATACCCAGAACCCCTTGCAGCACTGACTCTTCCGGGAAACTTCCAGCAAACCGACCAATAATTAACGTTTTATTCATGCATTTTCTCTTGCTACTTCAAGGCTTGAATGTTTGGTTCATTCATTATTGTTATTTTATTTTCAAATGTATTATTAGCCTGTGGAAAAAAATGTGATATTTACCTCAGAAGATTGCAAATAGAAAAAAAGGCACAACATTTTTATTAAAATTTTATTTGATATGCCATTGATATTTTTTTTAATTATTATTATAATTATTTGAAACTGGATTTTGCATGTCACTAAAGTTATATAAGCCCGGCTTGTACAATATTTAATGCAAAACTTGTTAGGGTCCCTTTTAAAAGGTTAATTTGTTCAACCTTGGCCCGCGGCTTTGTTTCCGTTTAAAATTTTGGCCCATTCTGTATTTGAGTTTGACACCCCTGCCTTAGAGGGAACGTTGCTTGCAGCACTAACTCTTCTGGGACGCTACAATATAAACCCCCCAGCTACTCACCCAAGTGAATGCAAAACATACCTGGTCAACAGCCATACTGGTCACACTGAGGGTGGCCGTATAAACAACTTTAGCACTGTTACAAATATGCGCCACACTGTGAGCCCATGCCAAACAAGAATGACAAACACATTTCGGGTGAACATCCGCACCGTAACACAACAGAACAAATACCCAGAACCCCTTGCAGCACTAACTCTTCCGGGAAACTTCCAGCAAACCGACCAATAATTAACGTTTTATTCATGCATTTTCTCTTGCTACTTCAAGGCTTGAATGTTTGGTTCATTCATTATTGTTATTTTATTTTCAAATGTATTATTAGCCGGTGGAAAAAATTTGATATTTACCTCGGAAGATTGCAAATAGAAAAAAAGGCACAACATTTTTATTCAAATTTTATTTGATATGCCATTGATATTTTTTTTAATTATTATCATAATTATTTGAAACTGGATTTTGCATGTCACTAAAGTTATATAAGCCTTGCTTGTACAATATTTAATGCAAAACTTGTTAGGGTCCCTTTTAAAAGGTTAATTTGTTCAACCTTGGCCCTTTTTAAAATTTTGGCCCATTCTGTATTTGAGTTTGACACCCCTGCCTTAGAGGGAATGTTGCTTGCAGCACTAACTCTTCCGGGACGCTACAATATAAACCCCCTGCTACTCCTCCACCTAAACCCCGCCCCCCCCCTAACCCCGCCCACCTCAACCTCCTCATGCTCCAAATTCCAAGCAGCTGTTTTGAGGCACGTTAAAAAAACAATAATGCACTTTGTGACTTCAATAATAAATATGGCAGTGCCATGTTGGCAGTTTTTCCCATAGAGTTGATTTATTTTGGAAAACCTTGTTACATTGTTTAATGCATCCAGCGGGGCATCACAACAAAATTAGGCATAATGACGTGTTATTTCCACGACTGTGTATATCGGTATCGGTTGATATCGGAATCGGTAATTAAGATTTGGACAATATCCGACTATCTGCAAAAAAGCCATTATCGGACATTTCTAGTCAAAAAACACACACTAAGTGCATACAATTATAAACAGCATGGGGAAGGAAAATTGCAAAAAAACAATGTATAATTCTACTGGTTAATAAAGAGAGTGTGTGAAGTACAATGAGGAGGTATTTGGGCTTCAAAATGATCGATAAAAGGAACGCTTTAAACACAAACACGCAGCAAGGCGGTGCTTTAAAACATGCCTTGCCAAAGGTGGCAACTGACTTTGCAAAATACCTTTGCTTTAAACTTAGCCAAACAATTAGGTAACAAGCAGTCAGATCTGCACAAGGAGTTTAAAGAGCGACAGGTGATGTAGTTAACCTGCTCCCCTGCTGTGCACATACTGTACATCAAGGGTGTCCAAACTTTTTCCACCGAGGGCCGCAAAAACCAATACAATATATGTTTAAACAAATACAATATATGCTTAAAAAATATACATTTAATCCTCCACTCAGTTATGATCCGGGGGACCCCAAAGGGTTTTGGTCAAATAAATATTAAAAATGTGTCATTATTCAAGTATTATTATTTTCATTATTATTCAAGTTTTAAATCTATATATCAACATTAGGAAAAAAAGAATGGAAAAAACACAAAATATGCAATATTTTTACCCAATACCTTTTTTTAGGTGGAATATTTGAGATTATAAAATAATTAGAGCCTTAATTTTGGATTTTGATTCATTATTATATTTTGAGCTATGACACTTAAAAACAAATCACACTAAAATAATTAAAGTGTTAAAAATAAATTATACTTTTTTTTTTACTGTTTTACTTTTAGCACAATAATCTCGAGATCAACTTCAGATATATATCCGTCAATTTTAAGTTTTATTGTTGTTTATGTTTTGTTTGTTTTAGGCCGTTCTTTAAAAAAAAAAAAACAGCTCAGTTTTTTATATGGCAAAAAGACAAAATATGCAACATTTTCCCCCAAAAATATCTCAAAGTGGAATATTTAATGTGACGTAATTGAAGCCTTGAATAGGTCAATAATTCAAAATGACATTGATTTTGATTCATTATTGGGGTGGTATAGCTCGGTTGGTAGAGTGGCCGTGCCAGCAACTTGAGGGTTGCAGGTTCGATTCCCGCTTCCGCCATCCTAGTCACTACTGTTCTGTCCTTGGGCAAGACACTTTACCCACGTGCTCCCAGTGCCACCCACACTGGTTTAAATGTAACTTCGATATTGGGTTTCACTATGTAAAAGCGCTTTGAGTCACTAGAGAAAAGCGCTACATAAATATAATTCACTTCACTTCACTATTATTTTTTAAAGAAAGAAACAGCCTGCATGACAGCATTGTGTTATTAAAGCATTGCAACATTTTCTTGTTACATTTCACCTGTTTACTCTTTTATATCACTTTTAATGTTTTTAATTTTTGTCAATTGTATTTTTAAAATGTACCGTGGGGCCGTTAAAAAGGACCTGCGGGCCGCACTTTGGACACCCCTGCTGTACATAGACGAACACACAGCTGGTTGGCTTGGATTATTAGCACAGTCCAAAACCGCCTAACGTCAACTATGCAAGTGAAAGTTTGTTATAATTTCCTACAATGTGTGTTTTACCTGCTACATGGCTTACCTGTGTACTTTTAGCCATAGTATTATTAGACTTTACGAATGATTGTGTTTGTCTTACAGCAGAGACAAGAGTGGCGACCAGAAATCATGAAGCATTTATTACAATTTCAAAAAAAGCTTTCTATTCTAGTCTAACCTAAATCTAGATCAGGCTTGGGCACTTATCTTGACTCGGGGGCCACATTTAGAGAAAAAAATGCGTCTGTCTATTTTTAGGAACACTAATACAAAACCTCACAATAATGTCTGATTGAATGCTAAAAACGTTATGACAGACCGCCTTAAAAAACATTATGAATTTGTCTATAAACGATAAAACACTGAATATTGACAAAAATATGAACGTCACACCCCCTTTCGATCGACACATTTTACAATCAAGTGAAAGGCAACAAAAATGCAACAAACAGTGAAATATGAACGCAAAGGTTACAAAATAAACCCACATACAATCGGATATATCACTAAGATTTAGAGGTTTGTAGTGAAAATCTCCTTACGCTTTCCACTCACACTACTTGGTGCCTCGTCTGAGCTGCTGTGACGTCGATTACCATAGTAACTAATTAGATCAATGGTTCTCAAATGAGGGGACGTGTACCCCTGGGGGTACTTGAAGGTATGTCAAGGGGTACATGAGATTTTTATAAAAATATTCTAAAAATGCCAATAATTCAAAAATCCTTTTATAAATATATTTATTGAATAATACTTCAAAAAATATGAATGTGAAAAGAAATGCAACAAAATGTAATATTCAGTGTTAGATAGATTTTTTGTGGACATGTTCCATAAATATTGATGTTAAAGATTTCTTTTTTGTGAAGAAATGATTAGAATTAAGTTCATGAATCCAGATGGATCTCTATTACAATCCCCAAAGAGGGCACTTTAAGTTGAAGATTACTTCTATGTGCAGAAATATTTATTTATAATTGAATCACTTGTTTATTTTTCAACAAGTTTTTAGTTATTCTTATATCTTTTTTTCCAAATAGTTCAAGAAAGACCACTACAAATGAGCAATATTTTGCACTGTTATACAATGTAATAAATCATAAACTGATGACATAGTGCTGTATTTTACTTCTTTATATCTTTTTTTTCCAACCAAGAATGCTTTGCTCTGATTAGGGGGTACTTGAATTAAAAAAAAATTCACAGGGGGTACATCACTGAAAAAAGGTTGAGAACCTCTGAACTACATGACCATAGTAACTAATTAGGTGACCATAGTAACTAATTAGGTGACCATAGTAACTAATTAGATGACCATAGTAACTAATTAGATGACCATAGTAACTAATTAGGTGACCATAGTCACTAATTAGATGACCATAGTCACTAATTAGATGACCATAGTCACTAATTAGATGACCATAATAACTAATTAGATGACCATAGTAACTATTTAGATGACCATAGTAACTAATTAGGTGACCATAATAACTAATTAGGTGACCATAGTAACTAATTAGATGACCATAGTCACTAATTAGATGACCATAATAACTAATTAGATGACCATAGTAACTATTTAGATGACCATAGTAACTATTTAGATGACCATAGTAACTAATTAGGTGACCATAATAACTAATTAGGTGACCATAGTAACTAATTAGATGACCATAGTCACTAATTAGGTGACCATAGTAACTAATTAGATGACCATAGTAACTAATTAGATGACCATAGTAACTAATTAGGTGACCATAGTCACTAATTAGATGACCATAGTAACTAATTAGATGACCATAGTAACTAATTAGGTGACCATAGTCACTAATTAGATGACCATAGTCACTAATTAGATGACCATAGTCACTAATTAGATGACCATAGTCACTAATTAGATGACCATAGTCACTAATTAGATGACCATAATAACTAATTAGATGACCATAGTAACTATTTAGATGACCATAGTAACTAATTAGGTGACCATAATAACTAATTAGGTGACCATAGTAACTAATTAGATGACCATAGTCACTAATTAGATGACCATAATAACTAATTAGATGACCATAGTAACTATTTAGATGACCATAGTAACTAATTAGATGACCATAGTCACTAATTAGATGACCATAGTCACTAATTAGATGACCATAATAACTAATTAGATGACCATAGTAACTATTTAGATGACCATAGTCACTAATTAGGTGACCATAATAACTAATTAGGTGACCATAGTAACTAATTAGATGACCATAGTAACTAATTAGATGACCATAGTAACTAATTAGGTGACCATAGTCACTAATTAGATGACCATAGTCACTAATTAGATGACCATAGTAACTAATTAGGTGACCATAGCAACTAATTAGGTGACCATAGTAACTAATTAGATGACCATAGTAACTAATTAGGTGACCATAGTAACTAATTAGATGACCATAGTAACTAATTAGATGACCATAGTAACTAATTAGGTGACCATAGTAACTAATTAGGTGACCATAGCAACTAATTAGGTGACCATAGTCACTAATTAGATGACCATAGTAACTAATTAGATGACCATAGTAACTAATTAGGTGACCATAATAACTAATTAGATGACCATAGTAACTAATTAGATGACCATAGTAACTAATTAGATGACCATAGTAACTAATTAGGTGACCATAGTAACTAATTAGGTGACCATAGTAACCAATTAGGTGACCATAGTAACTAATCAGATGACCATAGTAACTAATTAGATGACCATAGTAACTAATTAGGTGACCATAGTAACTAATTAAGTGACCATAGTCACCAATTAGATGACCATAGTAACTAATTAGGTGACCGTAGTAACTAATTAGGTGACCATAGTAACTAATCAGATGACCATAGTAACTAATTAGATGACCATAGTAACTAATTAGGTGACCATAGTAACTAATTAGGTGACCATAGTCACTAATTAGATGACCATAGTCACTAATTAGGTGACCATAGTAACTAATTAGGTGACCATAGTAACTAATTAGGTGACCATAGTAACCAATTAGGTGACCATAGTAACTAATCAGATGACCATAGTAACTAATTAGATGACCATAGTAACTAATTAGGTGACCATAGTAACTAATTAAGTGACCATAGTCACCAATTAGATGACCATAGTCACTAATTAGATGACCATAGTCACTAATTAGATGACCATAGTAACTAATTAGATGACCATAGTAACTAATTAGATGACCATCGTAACTAATTAGATGACCAAAGTAACTAATTAGGTGACAATAGTCACTAATTAGATGACCATAGTAACTAATTAGGTGACCATTATAACTAATTAGGTGACCATAGTAACTAATTAGGTGACCATAGTAACTAATTAGATGACCATAGTAACTAATTAGATGACCATAACTAATTAGGTGACCATAGTCACTAATTAGATGACCATAGTAACTAATTAGATGACCATAGTAAGTAATTAGATGACCATAGTAACTAATTAGGTGACCATAGTAACTAATTAGATGACCATAGTAACTAATTAGATGACCATAGTAACTAATTAGATGACCATAGTAACTAATTAGGTGACCATAGTAACTAATCAGATGACCATAGTAACTAATTAGGTGACCATAGTAACTAATTAGGTGACCATAGTTACTAATTAGATGACCATAGTAACTAATTAGGTGACCATAGTAACTAATTAGATGACCATAGTAGCTAATTAGGTGACCATAGTAACTAATTAGGTGACCATAGTCACTAATTAGGTGACCATAGTCACTAATTAGATGACCATAGTAACTAATTAGGTGACCATAGTCACTAATTAGATGACCATAGTAACTAATTAGGTGACCATAGTAACTAATTAGGTGACCATAGTAACTAATCAGATGACCATAGTAACTAATTAGATGACCATAGTAACCAATTAGGTGACCATAGTAACTAATCAGATGACCATAGTAACTAATTAGATGACCATAGTAACCAATTAGGTGACCATAGTAACTAATTAGGTGACCATAGTAACTAATCAGATGACCATAGTAACTAATTAGATGACCATAGTAACCAATTAGGTGACCATAGTAACTAATTAGGTGACCATAGTCACTAATTAGATGACCATAGTAACTAATTAAGTGACCATAGTAACTAATCAGATGACCATAGTAACTAATTAGATGACCATAGTAACTAATTAGGTGACCGTAGTCACTAATTAGATGACCATAGTAACTAATTAGGTGACCATAGTCACTAATTAGATGACCATAGTAACTAATTAGGTGACCATAGTAACTAATTAGATGACCATAGTAACTAATTAGATGACCATAGTAACTAATTAGGTGACCATAGTAACTAATCAGATGACCATAGTAACTAATTAGGTGACCATAGTAACTAATTAGGTGACCATAGTTACTAATTAGATGACCATAGTAACTAATTAGGTGACCATAGTAACTAATTAGGTGACCATAGTAACTAATTAGGTGACCATAGTAACTAATTAGATGACCATAGTAACTAATTAGGTGACCATAGTAACTAATTAGATGACCATAGTAACTAATTAGGTGACCATAGTCACTAATTAGATGACCATAGTAACTAATTAGGTGACCATAGTAACTAATCAGATGACCATAGTAACTAATTAGATGACCATAGTAACTAATTAGGTGACCATAGTTACTAATTAGGTGACCATAGTAACTAATCAGATGACCATAGTAACTAATTAGATGACCATAGTAACTAATTAGGTGACCATAGTCACTAATTACATGAGCACATGAGAATAGTCACTAATTAGATGACCATAGTAACTAATTAGATGACTATAGTACCAAAAGCGCAGATTTCAACAATTGAAATACATTGCATAGTTCAAGCCTTACGGTCATTAGAAAACATCACTGCACATCATAATGGCAGATACATTTTCCGTCTTAAAGATCTAAAAAAAATTATTTGGGAATGTCCGGCGGGCCAGATTGAAATTCTTAAGGGGCCGCATGTGGCCCCCGGGCCTTAATTAGCCCAGGTCTGATCTAGCTTATAGAAGGCTATATGTAATATATGTATATGTAAATGGTTTGAATGCAATACATCTTAAACAACATGTATAACCACATGTTACACACAAAGCCCTCAATATGTTGAGGCTCACACACCTGTATGGTCTCTGTGATCTTGTTCAAGGCTTCCTGGGCCTCAGGGTTTGCTTCATCCAGCGAGAGAGCTCTTCGGTACACCCCTTCTGCCGTTACCAGTTTCTCCTGTTCTTCCAGTCTGAAATGGAATGCTCCAAAGTCAGAGAACTAATTGGCAGTAATCGGAAACTACAGAGTAATTGGTAAGTAGCAGGGAATTCTCTTTGACTGATTTGACAGCACAAACGTTTTTTCAAATCAAATACACTACAATTAGAAGATTGTTTTTTATGTTCCGCCCATGAACTGTAGAGGAGACTAGTTCACAGGAGGTGATGAGGGCATGTATGATGAGTTGTGCAGTGTGGAAGGAAATTGAGGAAATTGCAAAAATTAACTTTAATTGTCATCATACCCCTGCGATGAGGTGGCGACTTGTCCAGGGTGTGCTCCGCCTTCCGCCCGATTGTGGCTGAGAGAGGCACCGGCGCCCCCCCGCCACCCCAAAGGGGAATAAGCGGTAGAAAAATGGATGGATGGATGTCTTCATACCCAATGTTAAGTGGTTCAAGAGCCACTTCAACACGGATGTAGTAGAAGACATTGTAATAAAGGGCGGAGCCTGGCAAAGTCCACAGCACGTAATCAAGGGCGTAGAATTGGGTAGGGACGCTAGGGACACGTCTCTACCAATATCCAGCCGCTACTGTGTAGTCACTATCAATACAAGCGCTGCCCGTAATGTTTAGTCAATGATTATGGCACAGAAAGGGTTAAATGTCTGTCTCTGCTAGAAGTCCCGCCTCTATCCTAAATATCGCTCCCTGATTGGTTGCTGCGTTCATACTAACTTACGTGTGATTGGCTGTTCCCGCTGTCACTCTTCACTGTGGAAAAAACAGTCCCACCTATCCAGACGTTAGCTCCAAATTCGCACTGCATCTCGTCTTTTCATCCGCTTTTTTTTCCAGGTGAAAGTCAATGCTCAGTCCCCTCTGCCATTGTTAACCCTCCCCGTAGGTGAAAGTCAATGCTCAGTCCCCTCTAACATTGTTAACCCTCCCCGTAGGTGAAAGTCAATGCTCAGTCCCCTCTACCATTGTTAACCCTCCCCGTAGGTGAAAGTCAATGCTCAGTCCCCTCTAACATTGTTAACCCTCCCCGTAGGTGAAAGTCAATGCTCAGTCCCCTCTACCATTGTTAACCCTCCCCGTAGGTGAAAGTCAATGCTCAGTCCCCTCTAACATTGTTAACCCTCCCCGTAGGTGAAAGTCAATGCTCAGTCCCCTCTACCATTGTTAACCCTCCCCGTAGGTGAAAGTCAATGCTCAGTCCCCTCTAACATTGTTAACCCTCCCCGTAGGTGAAAGTCAATGCTCAGTCCCCTCTACCATTGTTAACCCTCCCCGTAGGTGAAAGTCAATGCTCAGTCCCCTCTAACATTGTTAACCCTCCCCGTAGGTGAAAGTCAATGCTCAGTCCCCTCTACCATTGTTAACCCTCCCCGTAGGTGAAAGTCAATGCTCAGTCCCCTCTAACATTGTTAACCCTCCCCGTAGGTGAAAGTCAATGCTCAGTCCCCTCTACCATTGTTAACCCTCCCCGTAGGTGAAAGTCAATGCTCAGTCCCCTCTAACATTGTTAACCCTCCCCGTAGGTGAAAGTCAATGCTCAGTCCCCTCTACCATTGTTAACCCTCCCCGTAGGTGAAAGTCAATGCTCAGTCCCCTCTAACATTGTTAACCCTCCCCGTAGGTGAAAGTCAATGCTCAGTCCCCTCTAACATTGTTAACCCTCCCCGTAGGTGAAAGTCAATGCTCAGTCCCCTCTAACATTGTTAACCCTCCCCGTAGGTGAAAGTCAATGCTCAGTCCCCTCTACCATTGTTAACCCTCCCCGTAGGTGAAAGTCAATGCTCAGTCCCCTCTAACATTGTTAACCCTCCCCGTAGGTGAAAGTCAATGCTCAGTCCCCTCTGCCATTGTTAACCCTCCCCGTAGGTGAAAGTCAATGCTCAGTCCCCTCTAACATTGTTAACCCTCCCCGTAGGTGAAAGTCAATGCTCAGTCCCCTCTAACATTGTTAACCCTCCCCGTAGGTGAAAGTCAATGCTCAGTCCCATCTACCATTGTTAACCCTCCCCGTAGGTGAAAGTCAATGCTCAGTCCCCTCTAACATTGTTAACCCTCCCCGTAGGTGAAAGTCAATGCTCAGTCCCCTCTGCCATTGTTAACCCTCCCCGTAGGTGAAAGTCAATGCTCAGTCCCCTCTAACATTGTTAACCCTCCCCGTAGGTGAAAGTCAATGCTCAGTCCCCTCTAACATTGTTAACCCTCCCCGTAGGTGAAAGTCAATGCTCAGTCCCATCTACCATTGTTAACCCTCCCCGTAGGTGAAAGTCAATGCTCAGTCCCCTCTAACATTGTTAACCCTCCCCGTAGGTGAAAGTCAATGCTCAGTCCCCTCTGCCATTGTTAACCCTCCCCGTAGGTGAAAGTCAATGCTCAGTCCCCTCTAACATTGTTAACCCTCCCCGTAGGTGAAAGTCAATGCTCAGTCCCCTCTGCCATTGTTAACCCTCCCCGTAGGTGAAAGTCAATGCTCAGTCCCCTCTAACATTGTTAACCCTCCCCGTAGGTGAAAGTCAATGCTCAGTCCCATCTACCATTGTTAACCCTCCCCGTAGGTGAAAGTCAATGCTCAGTCCCCTCTAACATTGTTAACCCTCCCCGTAGGTGAAAGTCAATGCTCAGTCCCCTCTAACATTGTTAACCCTCCCCGTAGGTGAAAGTCAATGCTCAGTCCCCTCTACCATTGTTAACCCTCCCCGTAGGTGAAAGTCAATGCTCAGTCCCCTCTAACATTGTTAACCCTCCCCGTAGGTGAAAGTCAATGCTCAGTCCCCTCTAACATTGTTAACCCTCCCCGTAGGTGAAAGTCAATGCTCAGTCCCCTCTAACATTGTTAACCCTCCCCGTAGGTGAAAGTCAATGCTCAGTCCCCTCTAACATTGTTAACCCTCCCCGTAGGTGAAAGTCAATGCTCAGTCCCATCTACCATTGTTAACCCTCCCCGTAGGTGAAAGTCAATGCTCAGTCCCCTCTAACATTGTTAACCCTCCCCGTAGGTGAAAGTCAATGCTCAGTCCCCTCTGCCATTGTTAACCCTCCCCGTAGGTGAAAGTCAATGCTCAGTCCCCTCTAACATTGTTAACCCTCCCCGTAGGTGAAAGTCAATGCTCAGTCCCCTCTGCCATTGTTAACCCTCCCCGTAGGTGAAAGTCAATGCTCAGTCCCCTCTAACATTGTTAACCCTCCCCGTAGGTGAAAGTCAATGCTCAGTCCCATCTACCATTGTTAACCCTCCCCGTAGGTGAAAGTCAATGCTCAGTCCCCTCTAACATTGTTAACCCTCCCCGTAGGTGAAAGTCAATGCTCAGTCCCCTCTAACATTGTTAACCCTCCCCGTAGGTGAAAGTCAATGCTCAGTCCCCTCTACCATTGTTAACCCTCCCCGTAGGTGAAAGTCAATGCTCAGTCCCCTCTAACATTGTTAACCCTCCCCGTAGGTGAAAGTCAATGCTCAGTCCCCTCTAACATTGTTAACCCTCCCCGTAGGTGAAAGTCAATGCTCAGTCCCCTCTAACATTGTTAACCCTCCCCGTACGTGAAAGTTAACCTTAAACATGTGAATTCAACTACTTTAGTCCGCTTCTTAACATCGTAAAAACATCAGCTGTCTTTTTCTACGGACTGCAACAGTCCGTTGTCATGGATACATGACAACAACTTCCATTCATACCAGTCATACGTGCCTGAGGCGGAGTGATAGCCGACGCTGTGATCAGGCTTTAGAATAGTAGCCGTGCTCATTATTTAAACCACGGTTAACAGCCAATCAGATCGCCGGATTTCACCTTTCCGTTTAATTTTTTTAGTTTCATGTATCATATTTACAGTACAAAAGCAGCAATAGAAAGAAGTAAATGAAGGGAAAAATTGTGAGTGATTTAAACACAAGTTGGGGAAAAGATTATTACAGTTAATTTATGTTTATTTACTATGTTGTATTGCATGAATGTATTTCTGATGTTAATTGACAGTATGATGCACTACAGCCTAAAGAGTAAAGATGAGAACTCTTCCAAGTTGTCTCCTTTGCTTTCATTTTAGTTGCTTTACCTTATAACATCTGCATGACGTGAAATTATGATTGCTAATGTAAAAAAAAAAAAAAAAAAAAGTAAACTTTCAGAGTGCTGCCTTGGAGCACTTTTGAGTCCCCACCAATCTCAAAATCCAACCTACTCCCTTGCACGTAATAATGCAGCATTAAATTCATGATGACTTTCAACATGCTGAACGTATGTTAAAAGTCCATGCAATGCAACTGTCTAAATTTATTCTTATTTGTATTGCGGAGAACCAGCATCTTCAACAGTCGACATTTGATTTTAGTCCATTTATTTTGTCGGTTACAGGAGCGCTCTGCTGTTTGAAAGACTTTCTACAAAAAAGCTAGTCAAAGATAATTTCTATGAAAGCACTTTAGTTTTTTTTAAGGAATATACTAGGGCTTTTTTAATATCTGGATATTTTTAGGCCATGTCCCGATACACCATATATATCTCCGTATTTTGCCTTAGCCTTGAATGAACACTTGATGCATATAATCACAGCAGTATGATGATTCTATGTGTCTACATGAAAACATTCTTCATACTCCATTAATATATGCTACTTTTAAACTTTCATGCAGAGAGGGAAATCACAACTAAAAGTGTATTTATTAAACAGTTATTAAGCAGTGGCACAAACATTCATGTCATTTCCAAAACAGAAAGTGCAAGGTTGTCAGAGACATTTTAAAACAAGCTCTGAGTGCACTTTTGTGCATGATGTCACTAAGATGACATATCAAAACAACACTAAATTAAAGTGCACTTTTTGTACAGAACGCCACTACAATAGTTTAAAAAAAATAAAGTGCACTTTTGTGCATGATGTCACACAACATATTTCAAAAAGTGTCAAATAAAAATGAGCTGCATGATAGGAAATCTAATAGTGGTCTCCTTTGCTATGTGTCAGGTTACCACGGACGTTATTAAATTATGTTGTGGACTATTTTTTTCATACGGTGTGGATCTGGAAATGTTTGCCTCGACATTTTGTTGGTGTGGCACCGAGCGGAGATGTTGACATGCGGAGAAAGCACTCTTCACTCTCTAGCAGGTGACTTTTCAAATGATGCTACATATTAGCAGTAAATAAATGATAAATGGGTTGTACTTGTATAGCGATTTTCTACCCTCAAGGTACTCAAAGCGCTTTGACACTACTTCACTGTACAACTCCTCTCTGGGACGGCGGTCGGGGGGTATTAGGATGACAGGGGAGGCAAAACATTAACAGTGCAATACGTTTTCATAACATGGTCACTACTGCCTACTTTGTCTTGTTATATTCTTATTTTACTGTTATATTGTTATTCCCATTGTTTTTATTCTTTTTGTAATATTTCTCTATTTTGTTTCCTTTTAAACCCCCATTATTTACTTTTTTCTTTTTTCTTTAAATTGATCTCAACTCTGTACACTGCTGCTGGAATTTTAATTTTCCTGAAGGAACTCTCCTGAAGGAATCAATAAAGTACTATCTATCTATCTATCTATCTATCTATCTATCTATCCACATTCACACACTGATGGAGGGAGCTGCCATGCAAGGCGCTAACCAGCACCCATCAGGAGCAAGGGTGAAGTGTCTTGCTCAGGACACAACGGACGTGACGAGGTTGGTACTAGGTGGGGATTGAACCAGGGACCCTCGGGTTGCGCACGACCACTCTACCACTGCGCCACGCCGTCCCTGTAGTGAAGTGAAGTGAATTAAATTTATATAGCGCTTTTCTCTAGTGACTCAAAGCGCTTTACATATTGAAACCCAATATCTAAGTTACATTTAAACCAGTGTGGGTGGCACTGGGAGCAAGTGGGTAAAGTGTCTTGCCCAAGGACACAACGGCAGTGACTAGGATGGCGGAAGCGGGAATCGAACCTGCAACCCTCTACCAACCGAGCTATGCCGCCCCGTAATGCTACTTCTTGTAGCAACGATACTATCCTACACTTGACAAATTACGGTTGTCTGTTCGACATCTTCCCGCTTGAAGCCAAACCACCGCCAGACGATGGACCCCCTGCTGTTTTTCTTGGGAATTAATTCTTCCTTAATTCGCACCTTTTTTCTCTTGTATTACCACTCGCACGGCTCCGCCTGAGGGATCAAAGTAGCTGACGTTACCCATGCTGCTACCTCTCTGCTCCGCGATGGCGTATGACGTTGTATGTGACGTATGTAAGGTGCGTTTGCTGTCTGTGAGAAGGAGAGACAAAGAGTGAGAAGAGCCTGCAGTGTTATGCCAGCACCTAAAAGCAACTGCGTGAGAACGTAAGAGTGGATCGTGAGATTGACAGGCGGATCGGTGCGGCGTCTTCAGTAATGCGGACGTTGTACCGATCCGTTGTGGTGAAGAAGGAGCTGAGCCGGAAGGCAAAGCTCTCAATTTACCAGTCGATCTACGTTCCCATCCTCACCTATGGTCATGAGCTTTGGGTCATGACCGAAAGGATAAGATCACGGGTACAAGCGGCCGAAATGAGTTTCCTCCGCCGGGTGGCGGGTCTCTCCCTTAGAGATAGGGTGAGAAGCTCTGCCATCCGGGAGGAACTCAAAGTAAAGCCGCTGCTCCTCCACATCGAGAGGAGCCAGATGAGGTGGTTCGGGCATCTGGTCAGGATGCCACCCGAACGCCTCCCTAGGGAGGTGTTTAGGGCACGTCCAACCGGTAGGAGGCCACGGGGAAGACCCAGGACACGTTGGGAAGACTATGTCTCCCGGCTGGCCTGGGAACGCCTCGGGATCCCCCGGGAAGAGCTAGACGAAGTGGCTGGGGAGAGGGAAGTCTGGGTTTCCCTGCTTAGGCTGTTGCCCCCGCGACCCGACCTCGGATAAGCGGAAGATGATGGATGGATGGATGGAGAACGTATACTCGAATATCACGATATAGTCATTTTCTATATCGCACAGAGACAAACCCGCGATATAGCATGTATATCGATATATCGCCCAACCCTAGAATATACTGCAAAAATGTAAGTCTCTCACAAGTTCTTTGAAGTGAACTCGCAGGCTGATCAGTTAAATAGCTCACGTTATGAAAAAGAGTGAAACCTATTTCGAAACTTGGCACACCTATTACAATAATTAAATAAGTCGAACAAATGACTGCATCTGAAGTTAACAAGCTTCAGAAACACCTTAGGCACATAAACCAAATTACCAAGAAAAATGTTTTGCTTCTAATAAGGTCAAGACTTAAAGGAGTGCCTCGAGGAACGCCTCAGGTTTGTAAATCAAAAGTCTGGATCACAGTGTCAATGAAAGGATCCGCCAGAGTGTTTACAGAGGCTCAAATTCCTCTGTTCAATAGGAGGAAATGGCTGCAAAAATGTGGAAAGGCTGGACGACTTTGGCAAAAAAATAATATAAACTAAGGCCGGGCGATATATCGATATACTCGATATATCGCGGGTTTGTCTTTGTGCGATATAGAAAATGACTATATCGTGATATTAGAACAGGGGTCGGGAACCTTTTTGGCTGAGAGAGCCAAGAAGCCAAATATTTTAAAATGTATTTCCCTAAGAGCCATATAATATGTTTTTTTAACACATTTTTAAGTAAGACCAACATTTCCAGAGTCTCTTATTCTTTGTAATAACATTGTTATTCTGAAGCAAACTGTGGAGGGGGCGTGGCCTGCGGGCCTGCAGCAAAGCGGGATGTTGCCAGGACCGGCCTCGAAATCAGCGACAGATGCGTAGACGGCCCACCTGGGCCTTTTTATCTAATCACCTGTTGCTCTGTTATAAGCAGCAGCCAGGAGGAGAGACAGGGTTGGGGCTGGAGCCAGAGCGCTAGTGAGGACGAAAGAGAAAAAGACAATTGCTAGAAAGCAACTGAGAGACTAATTGAAAAAAAACAACAATATTTTACCCTAAAACAGGCCCTCATGTCGGTGTTTGGTGGTCTGAAGAACCCCCAGGAGGGCAAGCCCAACACTAACCAATAACAAATACATTACTTCTTACCATTAACGCAACTTCTTGAACATAAAAATGAATGAGAATGTTTTATATTTTGAATGTTATTTTTAACACTATGATTACATATAGAATTATTCATTACTTATCCTGTTAAGCAATGTCAGCTCGGATTTATCCGAGAGCCAGATGCAGTCATCAAAAGAGCCATAGGTTCCCTACCCCTGTATTAGCGTATACGTTCTCACGCAGTTGCTTTTAGCTGCGGGCATTACACTGCATGTGTTTCCCACTCCTCCTTGTCTCTGCTTCTCACAGAGACTTAAAACAAGCGCACCTTCTTACATACGTCACGTGTGCAACATCACACGCTCCCTTGGAGCAGACAGGGAGCGACATGGTAACGGTAGCTGTGATGCTAGCAGTGCGGCCCTGGTGGGAATACGAGAGAAAGAAGATGCCAATTTGGTAACAAATGGAGGAAGAATTAATTCCCAAGAAAAACAGAATGGGGTCCGTCGTCTGGCGGTGGTTTGGCTTCAAGCGGGAAGATGTTGAACAATTATGCGGCAAAACTGTTGCTACAAAAAGTAGCACCACTACTAACGTGTAGCATCATTTGAAAAGTCACCTACTAGAACAGGGGTAGGGAACCTAAGGCTCTAGAGCCAGATGTGGCTCTTTTGATGACTGCACCTGGCTCTCGGATAAATCTGAGCTGACATTGCTTAACACGATAAGTAATGAATAATTCCGCTGGTAATCACAGTGTCAAAAATACGTTCAAAATATAAAACATTCTCATGCATTTTAATCCATCCATCCGCTTTCTACAGCACCTGTACAAGAAGTCGCATTAATGGTAAGAAGTATTTTATTCATTGCTAGTTAGCTTCAGGGCTTCACGGTGGAAGAGGGGTTAGTGCGTCTGCCATCACAATGCGAAGGTCCTGAGTAGTCGCGGGTTCAATCCCGGGCTCGTGGTCTTTCTGTGTGGAGTTTGCATGTCCTCCCCGTGAATGCGTGGGTTTCCTCCCACCTCCAAAGACATGCACCTGGGGATAAGTTGATTGGCAACACTAAATTGGCCCTAGTGTGTGAATGTGAGTGTGAATGTTGTCTGTCTGTGTTGGCCCTGCGATGAGGTGGCGACTTGTCCAGGGTGTACCCCGCCTTCCGCCCGATTGTAGCTGAGATAGGCACCAGCGCCCCCCTCGACCCCAAAGGGAATAAGCGGCTGAAAATGGATGGATGGATAGCTTCAGAACAACAATGTTATTAAAAAGATTAACAAACTTATTATACTCTAAAAATGTTGGTCTTACTTAAAAATGCACGCATTTAGTTGTATTCAGTCTTAAAAAATTATTATATGGCTCTCACGGAAATACCTTTTCAAATATTTGGCTTGTATGGCTCTCCTAGCCAAAAAGGTTCCCGACCCCTGTACTAGAGAATGAAGACTGCTTGAAACTCTGCATGTCAACATCTTCGTTCGGTGCCACACCAACAAGATGCCGAATGCAACTATTTCCAGATCAACACCGAATGAAAAAATAGTCAACGACATGTGGAGATAACGTCCGCAGGAACCTACCACATAGCGAAGGACATACACTATTTAATTGCCTGTTATGCAGCTCATTTTTTTTTGGACAGTTATTAGAATATCTTGTGTGACATCATGCACAAAAGTGCCCTTTATTTGTTTTAAACTAGTGTAGTGGCGATCGTACAAAAATTGCACTTTAATTTAGTGTTGTTTAGATATGTCATCGTAGTGACATCATGCACAAAAGTGCACTTTATTTGTTTTAAACTATTGTAGTGGCGATCGTACAAAAATTGCACTTTAATTTAGTGTTGTTTAGATATGTCATCTTAGTGACATCATGCACAAAAGTGCACTTTATTTGTTTTAAACTATTGTAGTGGCGATCGTACAAAAATTGCACTTTAATTTAGTGTTGTTTAGACATGTCATCTTAGTGACATCATGCACAAAAGTGCACTTTATTTGTTTTAAACTATTGTAGTGGCGATCGTACAAAAATTGCACTTTAATTTAAGTGTTGTTTAGATATGTCATCTTAGTGACATCATGCACAAAAGTGCACTTTATTTGTTTTAAACTATTGTAGTGGCGATCGTACAAAAATTGCACTTTAATTTAGTGTTGTTTAGATATGTCATCTTAGTGACATCATGCACAAAAGTGCACTTTATTTGTTTTAAACTAGTGTAGTGGCGATCGTACAAAAATTGCACTTTAATTTAAGTGTTGTTTAGATATGTCATCTTAGTGACATCATGCACAAAAGTGCACTTTATTTGTTTTAAACTATTGAAGTGGTGATCGTACAAAAATTGCACTTTAATTTAGTGTTGTTTAGATATGTCATCTTAGTGACATCATGCACAAAAGTGCACTTTGTTTCAAACTATTGTAGTGGCGATCGTACAAAAATTGCACTTTAATTTAAGTGTTGTTTAGATATGTCATCTTAGTGACATCATGCACAAAAGTGCACTTTATTTGTTTTAAACTATTGTAGTGGCGATCGTACAAAAATTGCACTTTAATTTAGTGTTGTTTAGATATGTCATCTTAGTGACATCATGCACAAAAGTGCACTTTATTTGTTTTAAACTATTGTAGTGGCGATCGTACAAAAATTGCACTTTAATTTAGTGTTGTTTAGATATGTCATCTTAGTGACATCATGCACAAAAGTGCACTTTATTTGTTTTAAACTATTGTAGTGGCGATCGTACAAAAATTGCACTTTAATTTAGTGTTGTTTAGATATGTCATCTTAGTGACATCATGCACAAAAGTGCACTTTATTTGTTTTAAACTATTGTAGTGGCGATCGTACAAAAATTGCACTTTAATTTAAGTGTTGTTTAGATATGTCATCTTAGTGACATCATGCACAAAAGTGCACTTTGTTTCAAACTATTGTAGTGGCGATCGTACAAAAATTGCACTTTAATTTAGTGTTGTTTAGATATGTCATCTTAGTGACATCATGCACAAAAGTGCACTTTATTTGTTTTAAACTATTGTAGTGGCGATCGTACAAAAATTGCACTTTAATTTAGTGTTGTTTAGATATGTCATCTTAGTGACATCATGCACAAAAGTGCACTTTATTTGTTTCAAACTAGTGTAGTGGCGATCGTACAAAAATTGCACTTTAATTTAAGTGTTGTTTAGATATGTCATCTTAGTGACATCATGCACAAAAGTGCACTTTATTTGTTTCAAACTATTGTAGTGGCGATTGTACAAAAATTGCACTTTAATTTAAGTGTTGTTTAGATATGTCATCTTAGTGACATCATGCACAAAAGTGCACTTTGTTTGTTTCAAACTATTGTAGTGGCGATCGTACAAAAATTGCACTTTAATTTAGTGTTGTTTAGATATGTCATCTTAGTGACATCATGCACAAAAGTGCACTTTATTTGTTTTAAACTATTGTAGTGGCGATCGTACAAAAATTGCACTTTAATTTAGTGTTGTTTAGATATGTCATCTTAGTGACATCATGCACAAAAGTGCACTTTATTTGTTTTAAACTATTGTAGTGGCGATCGTACAAAAATTGCACTTTAATTTAGTGTTGTTTAGATATGTCATCTTAGTGACATCATGCACAAAAGTGCACTTTATTTGTTTTAAACTATTGTAGTGGCGATCGTACAAAAATTGCACTTTAATTTAGTGTTGTTTAGATATGTCATCTTAGTGACATCATGCACAAAAGTGCACTTTATTTGTTTTAAACTATTGTAGTGGCGATCGTACAAAAATTGCACTTTAATTTAAGTGTTGTTTAGATATGTCATCTTAGTGACATCATGCACAAAAGTGCACTTTATTTGTTTCAAACTATTGTAGTGGCGATCGTACAAAAATTGCACTTTAATTTAGTGTTGTTTAGATATGTCATCTTAGTGACATCATGCACAAAAGTGCACTTTATTTGTTTTAAACTATTGTAGTGGCGATCGTACAAAAATTGCACTTTAATTTAGTGTTGTTTAGACATGTCATCTTAGTGACATCATGCACAAAAGTGCACTTTATTTGTTTTAAACTATTGTAGTGGCGATCGTACAAAAATTGCACTTTAATTTAGTGTTGTTTAGATATGTCATCTTAGTGACATCATGCACAAAAGTGCACTTTATTTGTTTTAAACTATTGTAGTGGCGATCGTACAAAAATTGCACTTTAATTTAAGTGTTGTTTAGATATGTCATCTTAGTGACATCATGCACAAAAGTGCACTTTATTTGTTTTAAACTAGTGTAGTGGCGATCGTACAAAAATTGCACTTTAATTTAAGTGTTGTTTAGATATGTCATCTTAGTGACATCATGCACAAAAGTGCACTTTATTTGTTTCAAACTATTGTAGTGGCGATCGTACAAAAATTGCACTTTAATTTAAGTGTTGTTTAGATATGTCATCTTAGTGACATCATGCACAAAAGTGCACTTTATTTGTTTCAAACTATTGTAGTGGCGATCTTACAAAAATTGCACTTTAATTTAGTGTTGTTTAGATATGTCATCTTAGTGACATCATGCACAAAAGTGCACTTTGTTTCAAACTATTGTAGTGGCGATCGTACAAAAATTGCACTTTAATTTAAGTGTTGTTTAGATGTCATCTTAGTGACATCATGCACAAAAGTGCACTTTATTTGTTTCAAACGATTGTAGTGGCGATTGTAGAAAAATTGCACTTTAATTTAAGTGTTGTTTAGATATGTCATCTTAGTGACATCATGCACAAAAGTGCACTTTGTTTGTTTCAAACTATTGTAGTGGCGATCGTACAAAAATTGCACTTTAATTTAGTGTTGTTTAGATATGTCATCTTAGTGACATCATGCACAAAAGTGCACTTTATTTGTTTTAAACTATTGTAGTGGCGATCGTACAAAAATTGCACTTTAATTTAGTGTTGTTTAGATATGTCATCTTAGTGACATCATGCACAAAAGTGCACTTTATTTGTTTTAAACTATTGTAGTGGCGATCGTACAAAAATTGCACTTTAATTTAGTGTTGTTTAGATATGTCATCTTAGTGACATCATGCACAAAAGTGCACTTTATTTGTTTTAAACTAGTGTAGTGGCGATCGTACAAAAATTGCACTTTAATTTAAGTGTTGTTTAGATATGTCATCTTAGTGACATCATGCACAAAAGTGCACTTTATTTGTTTCAAACTATTGTAGTGGCGATCGTACAAAAATTGCACTTTAATTTAAGTGTTGTTTAGATATGTCATCTTAGTGACATCATGCACAAAAGTGCACTTTATTTGTTTTAAACTATTGTAGTGGCGATCGTACAAAAATTGCACTTTAATTTAAGTGTTGTTTAGACATGTCATCTTAGTGACATCATGCACAAAAGTGCACTTTATTTGTTTTAAACTATTGTAGTGGCGATCGTACAAAAATTGCACTTTAATTTAAGTGTTGTTTAGACATGTCATCTTAGTGACATCATGCACAAAAGTGCACTTTATTTGTTTTAAACTATTGTAGTGGCGATAGTACAAAAATTGCACTTTAATTTAGTGTTGTTTTGATATGTCATCTTAGTGACATCATGCACAAAAGTGCACTAATAGCTTGTTTTAAAATGTCTCTGACAATCTTGCACTTTCTGTTTTGGAAATGACATGAATGTTTGTGCCACTGCTTAATAACTGTTTAATAAATACACTTTTGGTCAACTGACTTAGTTGTGATTTCCCTCTCTGCATGAAAGTTTAAAATGAGCATATATTAATGCAGTATGAACAAGAATGTTTCAATGTAGACACATAGAATCATCATACTGCTGTGATTATATGCATCTAGTGTTCATTCAAGGCTAAGGCAAAATATGGAGATATATATTGTGTATCGTGACATGGCCTAAAAAAATCGAGATATTAATAAAAGGCCATATCGCCCTAATATAAACCATTATTTTGATTGACATTGTAGAGGCACATTGCTGATTGAACATTAATTAAGTTGTGAGGACACTGACATTCGCGATGGTGGATTGAGATGGTCGCATACGGACAGACTTTCACACAAACACAGTCAATAAAGGTGGATTGTTCCTTGGGAGATTTTACCAAACATTGTTGCTTCGCTACTATTTGCTAGATACTAAATGGGTTGTACTTGTATAACGCTTTTCTACCTTCAAGGTACTCAAAGCACTTTGACACTACTTCCACATTTACCCATTCACACACACATTCACACACTGATGGAGGGAGCTGCCATGCAAGGCGCTAACCAGCACCCATCAGGAGCAAGGGTGAAGTGTCTTGCTCAGGACACGACGGACGTGACGAGGTTGGCACTAGGTGGGGATTGAACCAGGGACCCTCAGGTTGCACACGGCCAATCTCACACTGGTCTAATGCATCTAAACAAGATCTAAATAAAATCCAGCTTTCCCAAAACAGAGCTGCCAGACTAGCTCTCCATTGCTCATTTAGGACTGGCATGGAGATCATGCATCATGAATTGTCATGGATGAAAGTTGATGAAAGACTGGCTTGTAGTTTGATTCTATTTCTAAAAAAACATCTATACATACCATAAACCCTCATATCTGTATTCTCAGCTCTTGCTTGCCAGTGACAGTCACAACTACGGTACCAGGCTAGCCCAAAGAGGTGCTCTCACCCGTCTTAAAACCCAAAAGTGATGTTTTGAAAAAGACTGTAATGTATCGGGCAATCACTTACTGGAACAGACTTCCACAATATCTGCTATCAATCACCAGCATAGTGGGCTTTAAGAATAAACTAAAAGGAGAAGTATTGCGTAAAGAGATTATTTTAGATTGTAACTAATGTCATGACTGTTTTTATTGACTATTGAGTATTTTATTGATTATGGGATAAGCAGCAGAAAATGGATGGATGATACTTTTTCGTCACTTATTGTTTGTCTTTGGTACACTAATGTGTATATTTTAGGCCATTGGTTCTTTGTTTTATTTTTGCAAAAATGTATACAGTATATCTATTTTTACATTGCTATTTTTATCTTTGGTATGAAAATTATTATGTAACAACATCTATTAGTATTTTTTGGTTCTTTGTTGTTGCTATTTTTGTATTATGACAATTTATTATTGGACCATGTTGTACTGCATTTTAATCGTTTGTTCTGTGGTTGTGTGATGCTTTTTGCCTGGACCCCAGGAAGAATAGTCTCCACTGCGGTGTAGACTAATGGGGATCCTTAAACTAATAAACTGCGCCACGCCGTCCCGATACTAACAGACTATTACGCCACATTTGATCGAGGAAGTAATGCTAACAGCTGATCACCGCGATCAAACTTAAATTCATCGCGATCATATCACCTAGCCCTTCTTTCACCAAAATATTTCATTGTCCGGTGGTCTCCTCTCAGTAAATGTGCTAATTTAAATGCTGCATTAATCTGAAAAGTAATACTTTTTTGACTACACATTTTCCCTGTTAATTAACCAAAGGATTATCACCGGTGAAAAGTCCAATACAATATATAAAATAAGCTTTCTAGATTGTATAGAGTGGTTTATAGTTATAAAAAGTAAAAAAAATATATTTGCAAAATGCAGCATGGCTTACTGTTTTCCTCTCTCAACCAGAGTCTGGCAGAGGTACTTCTTGGCATTGCGGTGATCTGGACAGGTCTTGAGGGCCAGTTCGAAGTCGGATACAGCCTTCAAAATGCTGCCTTTATTGGCATACCTAGAGACATAATACAAACAAAGCAACATAAGAATAAAATTAGCGCTGTCAAATAATACAATTTGTAATTAGGTTAAACACAGGGTTGCTATAGGTCAATTTTGATTAATTCCAACTAAATACCTTTTACTTTTGAACTAGTGTACCGTATTTTTCAGACTATAAGTCGCAGTTTTTTTTTTTTCCAGAGTTTGGCCAGGGGTGCGACTTATTCTCAGGAGCGACTTATGTGTGAAATTATTAACACATTACCGTAAAATATCAAATAATATTATTTAGCTCATTCACGTAAGAGACTAGACGTATAAGATTTCATGGGATTTAGCGATTAGGAGTGACAGACAGTTTGGTAAACGTATAGCATGTTCTATATGTTATAGTTATTTGAATGACTCTTACCATATGTTACGTTAACATACCAGTTGGTTATTTTTACGTCATATGACGTACACTTATTCAGCCTGTTTTTCACTATTCTTTTATTTTAAACTGCCTTTCAAATGTCTATTCTTGGTGTTGGGTTTTATCAAATAAATTTCCCCCAAAAAGGCGACTTATACTCCAGTGCGACTTATGTTTTTTTTTTCCTTCTTTATTAAGCATTTTCGACAGGTAGGACTTATACTACGGAGCGACTTACTCCGAAAGATACAGTATATTAACGGTGTTTCATTTTGCATGAACAAAGAGATGCAGGAAAAAAAGTGGATGTATGTACACTTAATGTGTTTATTAAACACCTTTGACATTATGTTCGCGTTAACAAAAAAACATATCTATAATAATGTGGACCTGTTACTCCTTTTGTGTTATCAATTCCATTAATTGATCCAGTAGAAGCATTTAAGTCTCACCTTAAAACTCATCTGTATACTCTAGCCTTTAAATAGACCTCCTTTTTAGACCAGTTGATCTGCCGCTTCTTTTCTTTCTCCTATGTCCCCCCCTCCCTTGTGGAGGGGGTCCGGTCCGATGACCATGGATGAAGTACTGGCTGTCCAGAGTCGAGACCCAGGATGGACCGCTCGCCTGTGTATCGGTTGGGGACATCTTTACGCTGCTGATCCGCCTCCGCTTGAGATGGTTTCCTGTGGACGGGACTCTCGCTGCTGTCTTGGATCCGCTTTGAACTGGACTCTCGCGGCTGTGTTGGAGCCACAATGGATTGAACTTTCACAGTATTATGTTAGACCCGCTCGACATCCATTGCTTTCGGTCCCCTAGAGGGGGGGGGTTGCCCACATCTTAGGTCCTCTCCAAGGTTTCTCATAGTCAGCATTGTCACTGGCGTCCCACTGGATGTGAATTCTCCCTGCCCACTGGGTGTGAGTTTTCCTTGCCCTTTTGTGGGTTCTTCCGAGGATGTTGTAGTCGTAATGATTTGTGCAGTCCTTTGAGACATTTGTGATTTGGGGCTATATAAACAAACATTGATTGATTGATTGAATTTTAAGATGGAAGTGGTTTGCAAAAGAACTTATTCTTGCACAATGCGCATAATAACACTTTCTGGTAATCAACTGTTCCATCATGGTTTTTAGTATTCCCGTTTCCTATCAAAAGGTTCAATGTGCTGTCTTCAATATTGCTAGTTAGCTTTTGAAGATTCTCACTGCATATTTAACACACTCAGGGCCTGATCCACTAAGAAAGATCAAAATAATACATTCTACAAAACCAGTGAAGTTGGCACGTAAAAAAACAAAAAACTGAATACAATGATTTGCAAATCCTTTTTTAACCTATATTCAATTGAATGGACTGCAAAGACATGACACTTACCGTCTGAACATTCACAAACAAGGATGTGGCGAGGGTCACCACTTTGTCAACAAATGCGTGAGCAAATTGTCGAACAGTTTAAGAACAACATTTCTCAACGAGCTATTGCAAGGAATGTAGGGATTACACCATCTAAGGTCCGTAATATAGTCAAAAGGTTCAGAGAATCTAGAAAAAAAAAAAAATCACTGCACGTAAGCGGCAAGGCCGAAAACCAACATGTAATGCCCGTGACCTTCGATCCCTCAGGCGGTACTGCGTCAAAAACGAAATCAGTGAGGAAAGGATATCACCACATGGGCTCAGGAACAATTCAGAAAACCACTGTCAGTAACTACAGTTCGTCACTACATCTGTAAGTGCAAGTTAAAACTGTACTTTACAAAGCGAAAGCCATTTATCAACAACACCCAGAAACGCTGCCGGCTTCGCTGGGCCTGAGCTCATCTAAAATGGACTGATGCAAAGTTGTTTGCATCAGTCAAATTGTTTTTGGAAACAATGGACGTCGTGTCCTTCAGACCAAAGAAGAAAATAACCATTCGGATTGTTATAGGCGCAAACTTCAAAAACCTGCATCTGTGAGGGTATGTATGGGGGTGCATTAGTGCCCAAAGCATGGGTAACTTACAGCTCTGTGAACGCACTGTTAATGCTGAACGGTACATACAGGTTTTGGAGCAACATTTGCTGCCATCCAAGCAACACCTTTATCATGGACGCCCCTGCTTATTTCAGCAAAACAATGCCAAGCCACATTCTGCACGTGTTACAACAGCATGGCTTTGTGGTAAAAGAGTGCGGGTACTAGACTGACCTGCCTGTAGTCCAGACCTGTCCGTCTCCCATTAAAAGTGTATGGCGCATTATGAAGCCTAAAATACCACAAAGGAGACCCTGGACTTTTGAACAACTTAAGCTGTACACCAAGCAAGAATGGGAAATAATTCCACCTGAAAAGCTTCAAAAATTGGGTCTCCTCAGTTCCCAAACATTTACTGAGTGTTGTTAAAAGGAAAGGCCATGTAACACAGTGGTAAAAATGCCCCTCTGCCAACTGTTTTGCAATGTGTTGCTGCCATTAAATTCAAAGTTCATGATTATTCTTGCAAAGAAAAAAAAAACTTTCTCACTTCAAACAATAAATATTTTGTCCTTGCAGTCTATTCAATTGAATATAAGATTTGCAAATCATTGTATTCTGTTTTTATTTACAATTTACACAACGGACCAACTTCACCGGTTTTGTAAATAGTGTGTGCAAATTATAAAACAATGCATACTATTAGCGGGCGTGTGGTCTACTAAGACTGCGGCTACAATTAATAACAAGTACTAAAGTGGTGCAACCGGTGGCGTTTTGTCCTGTTGTTGACATGCAGCACACATAATACACACCACTTTCTCTGGGCTATACTGAAGCACGATCTAGACAACTGAACCTACTTCTATCACACACAAAGAGCATTCTGGGAGGTGCTGCAGTGCTCAACGATCCAGACACAAGAATATGCTTATTCGAATAAATTGTTTTTTAACTAAAATAAAATACTACACGGTCTAGCTCCATCTTATCTTGCCGATTGTATTGTACCATATGTCCCGGCAAGAAATCTGCGTTCAAAGGACTCCGGCTTATTAGTGATTCCCAAAGCCCAAAAAAAAGTCTGCGGGCTATAGAGCATTTTCCGTTCGGGCTCCAGTACTCTGGAATACCCTCCCGGTAACAGTTCGAGATGCCACCTCAGTAGAAGCATTTAAGTCTCACCTTAAAACTCATTTGTATACTCTAGCCTTTAAATAGACTCCCTTTTTAGACCAGTTGATCTGCCGTTTCTTTTCTTTTTCTTCTATGTCCCACTCTCCCGTGTGGAGGGGGTCCGGTCCGATCCGGTGGCCATGTACTGCTCGCCTGTGTATCGGCTGGGGACATCTCAGCGCTGCTGGTCCGCCTACGCTTGGGATGGTTTCCTGCTGGCTCCGCTGTGAACGGGACTCTCGCTGCTGTGTCTTGGATCCTCTTTGGACTGGACTCTCGCGACTGTGTTGTATCCATTGTGGATTGAACTTTCACAGTATCATGTTAGATCCGCTCGACATCCATTGCTTTCCTCCTCTCTAAGGTTCTTATAGTCATCATTGTCACCGACGTCCCACTGGGTCATTATTGTCACCAATGTCCCACTGGGTGTGAGTTTTCCTTGCCCTTATGTGGGCCTACCGAGGATGTCGTGGTGGTTTGTGCAGCCCTTTGAGACACTAGTGATTTAGGGCTATATAAGTAAACATTGATTGATGATTGATTGAACTACTGCAGTATATTACAGAGGTGAGAATAGAATATAAAGCAAGTGCTTGTTGAATTTAATTACATTTCCGTCCTCACGAGGAAATCTAGGTTTGGTAAACACTATAATTTCACAATAACTCACAGAGCTCCTCGTGCTACCAGCGCTTCCACGTTGTTTGTGTCGATGTCCAAAGCTTTGTTGTACTCGTTCATGGCTTCCACATGGCGACTGTGTTTAAAGTGGTCCACACCTGCCTTGACACTGGGAAAAAAAAAATTAAAATAAAATAAAATACACTTTCTTAGACACAATGGAGGACAAAACAACTACACTGCCGTTTTGAGTGTGTTTCTACCATTTCAAAGCCCAGGATGCAGATTGCTTCTCTCGGATTGCACACGCAAAATCTTCTTTTTCAAAGAGTTTACTGTAGAGAAGTGGCAGATGGAAACAAATCGATGAGTTGTAGTAATTAATACATTGATTACCACAACAGTCCCATTTGGGTATCGTAATAAAGTGTGCGAATGTTGTCCGTCTGTATTGGCCCTGCAATGAGGTAGCAACTTGTCCAGGGTGTAATCAGCTTTCCGCCCAAGTGCAGCCAGGATCTTACCTTTGTAGCCCCCTCATCATGGAGGGTGGGTGAAGGTCAGTTACGCCAATGTTGTCCAGCAGGTAGTCCACGACAGAAGGGTTGTGGTAGCCGTGGCAACCACACAGTATACGCTCGTATGTCTCCCTTGAGTCACTAGCTGCCCGAACACTACGACTGAAAGAAGGTTGCACCGATTAACAAAAGTGTTAACATGACACTAGTGTTGACCCAAATATAAAAATGTTACAAATTAGATTATTTCAGTGTTTTTCAACCACTGTGCCGTGAGATATTGTCTGGTGTGCCATGGGAAAATATGCAACTTCGCCTAATTGGTCCAAAAATGTTTTTTTTGCAAATCAATAATTCTAATAATGTGCCCTTGTCTAGAAGTCGGAATGCGTCAAGGATGGTTTGTCGTGATCCCAATATGCAGAGCACAGCGGGAGACAGCGTGCAGGTAAAAAAAAGGTATGCAACGCTTATCGGCCTACTGAAATGAGATTTTCTTATTCAAACGGGGATAGCAGGTCCATTCTATGTGTCATACTTGATCATTTCGCGATATTGCCATATTTTTGCTGAAAGGATTTAGTAGAGAACATCCACGATAAAGTTGTCAACTTTTGGTGCTGATAAAAAAGCCTTGCCTGTACCGGAAGTGGCAGACGATGTGCGCGTGATGTCACGGGTTGTGGAGCTCCTCACATCTGAACAGTGTTTACAATCATGGCCACCAGAGCGATTCAGACCGAGAAAGCGACAATTTACCCATTAATTTGAGCGAGGAAGAAAGATTTGTGGATGAGGAAAGTGAGAGTGAAGGACTAGAAAAAAAAAAAAGACTATACAGTGGGAGCGATTCAGATGTTATTAGACAAATTTACTAGGATAATTCTGGAAAATCTATTATCTGCTTATTGTGTTACTAGTGTTTTAGTGAGATTATATGGCCGTACCTGTACAACCTGAAGGTCGGCCCCGCACCTTTCTTCAGCATCAGTCGACGGGTGGTGGCGATGCCCATCTCTGCCCTTCGCAAGGGACCCTCTTCGAAGCACGATCTTTCGAAATGATCGCTGCATAATACACTGTACTTTGTGTGTGTGGTCCAATCCAACCATGTTTGCTTGACCGCTCTGTTCCATAGTAAAGTTTTACCATCATCTTTCGGGAATGTAAACAATGAAACACCGACTGTGTTTGTGTTGCTAAAGGCGGCCGCAATACACCGCTTCCCACCTACAGCTTTCTTCTTTGACGTCTCCATTATTCATTGAACAAATTGCAAAAGATTCAGCAACACAGTAGTCCATAATACTGTGGATTTATGCGATGAAAACAGACGACATATAATTAAGAACGCTGCTGGAACAAAATGTCCTCTACAATGCGGGTCGTCATGCACACGCGTCATCATACCGTGACGTTTTAGCATACTTCCGCGCAAAATTTAAAATTGCAATTTAGTAAACTTAACCGGCCGTATTGGCATGTGTTGCAATGTTAAGATTTCATAATTGCAATGTTAAGATTTCATAATTGATATATAAACGATCAGACTGCGTAGTCGGTGGTAGTGGGTTTCAGTAGGCCTTTAAACGAAAGATGAACAAAAGGCAAGTCCCGCTAGGAAAAGGCACTGCAAAACAAAAGTAAACCTGAACTGGCTAGAAAGTAAACAAAAACAGAATGCTGGACGCATGCAAAAACCTACAGTGTGTGGAGGGGAGACTGCGTCCACATAGTACATCCGTACATGACATGACAATCAAGAATGTCCAACACAAGGATAGCGAAAGCAAAACTTACTTAAATAACCTTGATTGCAAAAAAACAAAGTAGGTGCGGGAAATAGCACTCAAAGGAAGGCGTGAAGCTGCTACAGGAGAACACCAACAAAACAGGAATGGTCACCAAAATAACGGCGCAAGACCGGAACTAAAGCACTACACACAGAAAACAACAACAAACTTAATATAAGGAACGACAACCTGGTGTAGTTTCATGTTTTAAAGGGGAACATTATCACCAGACCTATGTAAGCGTCAATATATACCTTGATCTTGCAGAAAAAAGACCATGTATTTTTTTAACCGATTTCGTAACTCTAAATGGGTGAATTTTGGCGAATTAACGGGCTTTCTGTTTATGGGTCTTGTAGCGATGACGTCAGAACGTCACGTCACCGAGGTAACACACCCGCCATTTTCATATTACAAACACCGGGTCTCAGCTCTGTTATTTTCCGTTGTTTGGACTATTTTTTGGAACCTTGGAGACATCATGCCTCGTCGGTGTGTTGTCGAAGGGTGTAACAACACTAACAGGGAGGGATTCAAGTTGCACCACTGGCAAGAAATCTGCCGCCAGACCCCCATTGAATGTAGTGAAGTGAAGTGAATTATATTTATATAGCGCTTTTCTCAAGTGACTCAAAGCGCTTTTACATATTGAAACCCAATATCTAAGTTACATTTAAACCAGTGTGGGTGGCACTGGGAGCAGGTGGGTAAAGTGTCTTGCCCAAGGACACAACGGCAGTGACTAGGATGGCACAAGCGGGAATCGAACCTGCAACCCTCAAGTTGCTGGCACGGCCACTCTACCAACCGAGCTATGCCGCCCCAAAGTGTCTTCACATTTGACCGGCGATGCTAAGACAGACATGACACAGAGATGTATGGATAACCTGCAGATGCATTTGCAACGATAAAGTCAACGAAAGCACAAAGGTGAGTTTTGATGATGTTGTTGACTTATGTGCTAATCAGACATATTTGGTCGCAGCATGACTGCCAGCTAATCGATGCTAACATGCTATGCTAATCGATGCTAACATGCTATTTACGCTAGCTGTATGTACATTTGAAACTAGATACCCACATTTAATGCGAAACAAACACTTACCAATCGACGGATTTAAGTTACTCCAGTGTCACAAGATGCGAAAGTTCTGATCGTTTGCTCCGCACATTTTACCGGCGATGCTAATAAGGCAGCCATGCTATGGGCCACTTCATTAGGTACACCCAGGCTATGGCCGAATAGCGTCAATAGCTATTCGCTCAATAGCTTCAGTTTCTTCTTCAATTTCGTTTTCGCTATCTGCCTCCATACTCCGACCATCTGTTTCAATACATGCGTAATCTGTTGAATCGCTTAAGCCGCTGAAATCCGAGTCTGAATCTGAGCTAATGTCGCTATATCTTGCTGTGGTAACCGCCATGTTGTTTGTATTGGCAGCACTGTATGACGTCACAGGGAAATGGATAGTGGTTTCGCAAATAGTGAAAATCAAGAACTTTAAAGCTTTTTTTATGGATATTCCGGGAGGAGTAAAATTTTGAAAAAAACTTTGAAAAATAAAACAAGCCACTGGGAACTGACTTATTGTTTTTAACCCTTTTGAAATTGTGATAATGTTCCCCTTTAACCTTTTCTGCTGGTGGTGTGCCTTCATATTGTTTTTTTTTCATGAAAAAATATTGCCTTGGCTCAAAAAAGGTTGAAAAACACTGGATTATTTTACACTGAACTCGTTTTACTTTGTATTTCAGACATTTGGATTTAAGCTTTGATTTTGAGTCTTGTTGTGAATTTGTCATTTTGATGTTCTTACTTATAGTGTAGAGGCAGCTCGTCCTTGTTTATGACTCCCAGCTGGACGCTCTCCGATCTGGGTGGAAGCGACGTTTGAAGCAGTGACACTGTGATTTTTTCCTGGTAGCGGTCGATGTCTTTCACACCAGCTGTAATATAAAACATAATTATTGAACGGGGCTTTTACTTGGTTAACAGTGAATAGAATGAACAGATTAATAGTTCTGAATAGACAGCCTTGGAATGCAGACCCAGCTTGACGGAAACAACAACAAATTATAAATCCCGTTAATTGAAACATTTCAAGGAGAACCACATAAAGACGAGGCTATTTACCTGATGCCAAGCACTCGTCTCAACCATTATGTCACGTGCCAAACATTCTTTGGGTAGAAAGCTCAAAGCTTAATGGCATGTGGTTTCTTCAAAGTCACCTGGGTACTTTTTTCTCACTGGCACTCATCGAGGGCGGGCGCTCCCTTTTCCTCTTCTGCTTGCTTCTTTGTCTTGTCTTAACTTTCTTGTTGGAACTATTTAAATGGCCTCAACGAAATTGATAAGATCTTGGGTTTGGGGGAACCTGCTTGTTGTGACAGAGCGGTTGTTGCTGGACAGACTCTTGGCTTGGTGACCCTTTCAGTGGAGGACGTGAAGATATCTACCTATTCGGAATTATGACAACAGGACATCTGCTCTTTGGAGTAAGCGTTGCTCTGGTTTGTTGACAAATTGGAAGTTGTTGGCAGTCTTCAAAGTAGCCCAAAGCTGCCACAAATGATTGGAGGGAAGAACTGTGGATCACATCGGGACTGTCTGCCCCGCGGGATTTTGAGGACCAGTCACAGACTATTTAGAGTGAAAATCAAATTTTATCTTCACTCGCATACAAAACATTCTAACTTGGGATTGTTTCCCTGGCTTTGAGACTCCAGAAGGACAGTGCAGCGAAGACACAACAAACTCCCTTCTTGTCTCTCATGGACACACACCTGTTGTTGACTTTGGACTGACTATCGGCTGCACAACATCAAGGCCGAGGAACAAAGACACACTGCAGGCTTACACACACACACGTGCATCCACGAAAAAATATACGCCACACACACATACCATGAATTGATTAACGTGGACCCCGACTTAAACAAGTTGAAAAACTTATTCGGGTGTTACCATTTAGTGGTCAATTGTACGGAATATGTACTGTACTGTGCAATCTACTAATAAAAGTATCAATCAATCAATCAATCCCATCCCCAATCCAACGCAAATCCTAAAGGAGTGATGGACGGCTGGGCAGTGCCTGAGCTGCAGCCCGCCACCATGGCCCCCCACTCCCTCTCCTCTGTTGCTAGATATCTCGAGATGTACGTTGTAATATGTATATGTGCTTTGCTATGGAGGTTTTTTTTTCCCCACTCCAGACTGGGCCCCCTTAGGAGCCTTGTCTAGATTGTATTTTGTCTACTCATCCTTCCGCAGCGTTTTACCTTCATCCCATCTTTTACGGGGCGCCTTGTAGCGACCCATCAGCGTTACTGTTCTGTAACCCTGTACACTGTTTGTTTGTCTCATCTTGAACGGGTTTACGAAAACAAAGTTTTGTTGTACTTGTGCAATGACAATAAAGGCCTACCTACCTTACATCTTGTTCAGTCAGTATTGTGAGAGTTTAGTGTTTTCTTCCCAATTATATTAGGGCGTAGCCTGATAACCACTTCCAAGAAGGCAGAGTTAATTCTTATTTATTTCAATCAATTATTTTTATGCTCACAACAGCAGTAATTTGTGGAAGCCTTTCATAATGACATGATCGATTTCCCTATTAATTTGAGCGAGGATGAAAGATTTGTGTATGAGGAAAGTTAGAGTAAAGGACTAGAAAAAATTTAAAAAAAGACTAGACGGCAGTGGGAGCGATTCAGATGTTATTAGACAAATTTACTAGGATAATTCTGGAAAATCCCTTATGTGCTTATTGTGTTGCTAGTGTTTTAGTGAGATTATAAGGTCGTACCTGTACAACCTGAAGGTCGGCCCCGCACCTTTCTTCAGCCCAAGTCGACGGGTGGTGGCGATGCCCATCTCTGCCCTTCGCAAGGGACCATCTTCGAAACTCGATCATTCGAAATGATCGCTGCATAATACACTGTACTTTGTGTGTGTGGTCCAATCCAATAGCAATAATGTGCGGCAAGAAAGTGGCGTAAACCTGGCACTTCTGTCAATGGAATTTGGCACAGCAGGGGGGAAAAAAAGCCAGAGGGGTGTGGCCACGGGTGTTGTGACCGGCAGTGTCTCCGAGGGAAGCCACGTTTCTCGACAAGGCGAAGGCGGCCGGGCTGAGATTTTTATTTTTTTCCCCTCCTCCACTGTGGAAGCATCGGACGGTCGGGGGCGGCCGGTGGGAGAAGGCAAGAGAGTCCGCAGCTGCCGGACCGCACTGCCTCTTCGACAGGCGCAGGAGGAACGATGCGAGCTCTCCGCTCATGTCTACGGTAAGAGCCGACTTATTACCACTATTTTCTCACCCAAACCTGCCGGTTGACATGTGGTAGGGAACCGTGTTCGCTTGACCGCTGTGTTCCGTAGTGAAGTGAAGTGAATTATATAACGCTTTTCTCAAGCGACTCAAAGCGCTTTACATAGTGAAAACCCAATATCTAAGTTACATTTAAACCAGTGTGGGTGGCACTGGAAGCAGGTGGGTAAAGTGTCTTGCCCAAGGACACAACGGCAGTGACTAGGATGGCGGGAGCGGGAATCGAACCTGCAACCCTCAAGTTACTGGCACGGCCACTCTACCAACCGAGCTATGCCGCCGTAGTAAAGCTTCACCGTCACCTTTCGGGAATGTAAACGATGAAACACCGGCTGTGTTTGTGTTGCTACAGCCGGCCGCAATACACCGCTTCCACCTACAGCTTTCTTCTTTGATGTCTCCATTGTTCATTGAACAAATTGCAAAAGATTCAGCGACACAGATGTCCAGAATACTGTGGAATTTTGCGATGAAAACAGACGACTCAACAGCTAGGAACGAAGCTGGAACAAAATATCCTCTACAATCCGTGACGTCGCGCGCACGCGTCATCATACCGAGACGTTTCAGCAGGATATTTCGGCGCGAAATTTAAAATTGCAATTTAGTAAACTAACCCGGCCGTATTGGCATGTGTTGCAATGTTAAGATTTCATCATTGATATATAAACTATCAGACTGCGTGGTCGGGTAGTAGTTGGTTTCAGTGAAGTGAAGTGAATTATATTTATATAGCGCTTTTTCTCGAGTGACTCAAAGCGCTTTACATAGTGAAACCCAATATCTAATTTTTACATTTAAACCAGTGTGGGTGGAACTGGGAGCGGGTGGGTTAAGTGTCTTGCCCAAGGACACAACGGCAGTGACTAGGATGGCGGAAGCGGGGATTGAACCTGCAACCCTCAAGTTGCTGGCACGGCCGCTCTACAAACCGAGCTATGCCGCAGTAGGCCTTTAATTTAGACATCCATCCATCCATCCATCCATTTTCTACCGCTTATTCCCTTTCGGGGTCGCGGGGGGCGCTGGCGCCTATCTCAGCTACAATCGGGCGGAAGGCGGGGTACACCCTGGACAAGTCGCCACCTCATCGCAGAGCCAACACAGATAGACAGACAACATTCACACACTAGGGCCAATTTAGTGTTGCCAATCAACCTATCCCCAGGTGCATGTCTTTGGAGGTGGGAGGAAGCCGGAGTACCCGGAGGGAACCCACGCATTCACGGGGAGAACATGCAAACTCCACACAGAAAGATCCCGAGCCTGGATTTGAACCCAGGACTGCAGGACCTTCGTATTGTGAGGCAGACGCACTAACCCCTCTGCCACCGTGAAGCCCGTAATTTAGACATTCTGACAAAAATGCATTGTGTCCAAAAAACGTTTTTTTTTAAGATAGATTAAACCAAACAAGCAATTAATAACCTGTCACTATAATGATTAATCCAAATTTAAAAGAGTGATTAATCCGTTGAAATACAGGTATGCTTGCACATGTCTGGGTTGGTTACCACCACGGCAATCCAGATATGACATAAATAAAAAAAAACATCTGATCTGCTGAATATTGGAAACAAAATGAGAAGGCCTGGAAAAGCCCATTAGTAGGTTATCTTATCTAAGCATTTGGTTTTGTGAATTAATGAAAAGGAGGCACAACAAAACCTTGAGAGTCACTAAAATAACAGTTGAAATTGAAGTAAACTTGCTGCGTCAGAGCACCAGTTGCAACTGGTTGCCATAACTAACCTCTGATTAGGTCTCCAATCTGGTAGTAAGACAAAGGATCGTCATGGCTGCCAGCAGAGGGAATTTCTCGAATGTGACAAAGAGCCTAAAAGTAGAAAAAAAAAAAAAAAGTTGGGACAATACTTTGCCGATTAATCACACCAATTAATGAATCACACCTGACTGATATCACTCACAGATAACTCCAGGTCTTCTATGTCTCGATTCATTCCTCCCGCCATGCAAATCAGAGTGAGAAAAAAGCCATACTCTCTGATATTGTTGATCCTCCCCACCACGATGTCCCCTCGCTCCAAGTCTCGATACAGCATGGCCCTTCTCTCATCGTAAGGCACTTCCATGAATAACTCCAGGGGTGGCATGACGGCGTAGGGCTCTGGAGAGAAGAGCACACTTTCTGTAATGCTTTATGTTGCCGGCATAATTTGAGTGACGAGCCCTTGAGGTAATACCGTATTTTTCGGACTATAAGTCGCAGTTTTATTTTCATGCGACTTAAACTCAGGAGCGACTTGTGTGTGAAATTATTAATACATTATTGTAAAATATCAAATTATAAAATTTTGGGGAATCTATATAGATGATAAATTAAATTGGAAACTGTACATAAATATACTGAAGACAAAGATGGCAAAAAATATTGCTATGTTACATAAAATTAAAAACTCTGTGAATCAAAAGGCTCTTATCATGTTATATAATTCTTTCATACTCCCATATCTTAACTATTGTGTTGAAATCCGGGGAAACAATTACAAATCAAACATCAACTCTATATTTTTACTTCAAAAGAAAGCGATTAGAATTGTAACTTATGCGAATTATCATGACCATCAATCAATCAATGTTTACTTATATAGCCCTAAATCACTAGTGTCTCAAAGGGCTGCACAGACCACCACGACATCCTCGGTAGGCCCACATAAGGGCAAGGAAAACTCACACCCAGTGGGACGTCGGTGACAATGATGACTGTTAGAACCTTGGAGAGGAGGAAAGCAATGGATGTCGAGCGGGTCTAACATGATACTGTGAAAGTTCAATCCACAATGGATCCAACACAGTCGCGAGAGTCCAGTCCAACGCGGATCCAACACAGCAGCGAGAGTCCCGTTCACAGCGGAGCCAGCAGGAAACCATCCCAAGCGGAGGCGGATCAGCAGCGCAGAGATGTCCCCAGCCGATACACAGGCGAGCAGTACATGGCCACCGGATCGGACCGGACCCCCTCCACAAGGGAGAGTGGGACATAGAAGAAAAAGAAAAGAAACGGCAGATCAACTGGTCTAAAAAGGGAGTCTATTTAAAGGCTAGAGTATACAAATGAGTTTTAAGGTGAGACTTAAATGCTTCTACTGAGGTGGCATCGCGAACTGTTACCGGGAGGGCATTCCAGAGTACTGGAGCCCGAACGGAAAACGCTCTATAGCCCGCAGACTTTTTTTGGGCTTTGGGAATCACTAATAAGCCGGAGTCCTTTGAACGCAGATTTCTTGCCGGGACATATGGTACAATACAATCATACCAATGCTCTATTCATTAAATTAAAAACATTAAAACTGCACGATCTTGTTGACCTCAATACTACTATTGTGGCTTTCAAAGCTCATAACCACATGCTGCCTGGGTGTTTACAAGTGAGATTTAAACCCAGAGAGAATCCCTATGACCTCAGAGCTTCAGCTTTCTTTCAGAAAGCAAAAATAAGAACAAGCTTAAAAAGTAGATGTGTTTCTGTTAGAGGAGTTCAACTGTGGAACAGCTTGGATGATTCCTCAAAATGTTCCACTTCCATTCACACATTTAAAAAACACTTTAAGACCAATGTCTTGAAAAAATGTATCACTCTTGAATTAACATTGTAGTTAATACTATGATTAATGTTAATTAAAAATTAAACATGAGATATAATAATAATAGAAGTACAATTGTTTGTATATATTGCATATATAATTAGTGCAAAGGTCTATATGTACACAGGGATATTTCACATGCCTGTACTGTGTATAAAATTGAACTACGTTCATGTTGTTTATAATGTGTATTTTTAATAAGTTGTGCAAAGGACTTTTTATAACTTTCGGAAGTTTATTTTGTACTTGAAATTGTTTATAGGGTTAGGCGCTATAAGTGTTTAACTTCAGCTTAAACCCTTTCGGTCTGTAAAATTTTTTTATTTTCAATCTATGAATGTACAACTGTTGTTTTTTTTTTTTGCTTTGTTGACCATTGACCGAAGAACAATAAACTTGAAAAACAAAAAACTTGAATATTATTTAGCTCATTCACGTAAGAGACTAGACGTATAAGATTTCATGGAATTTAGCGATTAGGAGTGAGAGATAGTTTGGTAAACGTATAGCATGTTCGATATGTTATAGTTATTTGACTGACTCTGACCATAATATGTTATGTTAACATAGCAGGCACCTTCTCAGTTGGTTATTTATAACTCATATAACGTACACTTATTCAGCCTGTTGTTCACTATTCTTTATTTATTTGAAATTGCCTTTCAAATGTCTATTCTTGGTGTTGGGTTTTGTCCCCAAACATTTCCCCAAAAATGCGACTTATACTCCAGTGCGACTTACATGTTTTTTTCCTTCTTTATTATGCATTTTCGGCAGGTGCGACTTATACTCCTGAGCGACTTATATTAAAAAAAAATACGGTATATAGCACACAGTTGTGCTGTTTGAGCAATAAAAAGAAAACACAAATTGCTGTCTCTGCTTCGTCTGCATGCAACATTTTATCACCGCTTACGAATTGCCACAATCCTGCCTTTCGATTACCGTAACTAAGAATGTTAGTTACTACTCCCTAGTGTTACCATATATGTGTTATTGTCTAGAAATATAGGGTAAATAATTACATAAGTACCGTATTTTTCGGATTATAAGTCGTTCCGGAGTATAAATTGCACCTGCCGAAAATGCATAATAAAGAAGGAAAAAAACATATTAGTCGCACTGGAGAATAAGTCGCATTTTTGGGGGAAATTTATTTGATAAAACCCAACACCAAGAATAGACATTTGAAAGGCAATTTAAAATGAATAAAGAATAGTGAACAACAGGCTCAATAAGTGTACGTTATTTGAGGCATAAATAACCAACTGAGAGGCTGCCTGGTATGTAACGTAACATATTATGGTAAGAGTCATTCAAATAACTATAACATATAGAACAGGGGTGCCCACACTTTTTCTGCAGGCGAGCTACTTTTCAATTGACCAACTCGAGGGGATCTACCTCATTTATATATATCATTTATATTTATTTATTTATGAAAGAGACATTTTTGTAAACAAGTTAAATGTGTTTAATGATAATACAAGCATGTGTAACACATATAGATGTCTTTCTTTCACAAAGACAAGAATATAAGTTGGTGTATTACCTGATTCTGATGACTTGCATTGATTGGAATCAGACAGTAATGATGATAACGCCCACATTTTCAAATGGAGGAGAAAAAAAGTGGTCCTTTCTGTACAATACCACATGAAAGTGGTTGGTTTTTGGCATCTAATTCACCCAGCTTCCATACACTTTACAAGAAAAACATTGGCGGCAAATTCCGTAGCTTGCTTGATTGACATTCACGGCACCCGAGGGTCTTGTGAGATGACGCTGGCTGCTGCCAGTTCATTATTATGAAAAAATGACAGAGAGGAAGGCGAGAAACACTTTTTATTTCAACAGACTTTCGCGCCGTCCCTTCCGTCAAAACTCTAAAGGCCGACTGCACATTTCCTGTCTTCACAATAAAAGCCCTGCTTCATGCTGCCTGCGCTAACTAAATAAGAGTCTCGGAAAGCTGGCGTGCACAAGTGATGTGCACGCCAGCTTTCTGAGGGATCGCTTGTGCACGCCAGTTTTCCGAGACTCTGTATTTAGTTAGCGCAGGCAGCATGAAGCAGGGCTTTTATTGTGAAGATAGGAAATGTGCAGTCGGCCTTTAGAGTTTTGACGGAAGGTACGGCGCGAGAGTCTGTTGAAATAAAAAGTGTTTCTCGCTTTCCTCTCGGTCATATTTTCATAACAATGATCTTGCAGCAGCCAGCGTCATCTCACAAGACCCTCCGGTACCGTGAATGTCATTTAAGTGACGTCTTGGTGAAGATTGATGATCACTAATTTTTAGGTCTATTTTTTTTTTTAAAAGCCTGGCTGGAGATCGACTGACACACCCCCCGCGGTCGACTGGTAGCTCGCGATCGACGTAATGGGCACCCCTCGTATAGAACATGCTATAACAGGGGTCGGGAACCTTTTTGGCTGAGAGAGCCAAAAATCCAAATATCTTTAAAATGTATTTCCGTAAGAGCCGTATAATATTTTTTTCAACACTGAACACAACTAAACGCGTGTATTTTTAAGTAAGACCAACATTTGTAGAGTATAACAGGTCTCTTATTTTTTGTAATAACATTGTTATTCTGAAGCTAATTGTGGAGGGGGCGTGGCATGCGGGGTTTGGTGGTAGTGGGGGTGTATATTGTAGCCTTCTGGAAGAGTTAGTGCTGCAAGGGGTTCTAGGTATTTGTTCTCTTGTTTATGTTATGTCGGGACCCAGGATGGACCGCTCGCCTGTATCTGTTGGGGACATCTCTACGCTGCTGATCCGCTTGAGATGGTTTCCTGTGGACGGGACTCTCGCTGCTGTCTTGGATCCGCTTGAACTGAACTCTCGCGGCTGTGTTGGAGCCACTATGGATTGAACTTTCACAGTATCATGTTAGACCCGCTCGACATCCATTGCTTTCGGTCCCCTAGAGAGGGGGGGTTGCCCACATCTGAGGTCCTCTCCAAGGTTTCTCATAGTCAGCATTGTCACTGGCGTCCCACTGGATGTGAATTCTCTCTGCCCACTGGGTGTGAGTTTTCCTTGCCCTTTTGTGGGTTCTTCCGAGGATGTTGTAGTCGTAATGATTTGTGCAGTCCTTTGAGACATTTGTGATTTGGGGCTATATAAATAAACATTGATTGTTTGATTGATGTTGTGTTACAGTGCGGTTGTTCTCCCAAAATGTGTTTTGTCATTCTTGTTTGGTGTGGGTTCACAGTGTGGCGCATATTTGTAACAATGTTAAAGTGGTTTATATGGCCACCCTCAGTCTGACCTGTATGGCTGTTGACCAAGTATGCGTGGCATTCGCATATGTGTGTGTGAGAAAGCCGCATATATTATGTGACTTGGCCAACACGCTGTTTATAAGGAGGAAAAGAGGACGTGACGACATGTTGTAGAGGACGCTAGAGGCAGTGCCTTTAAGGCACGCTCCCAATATTGTTGTCCGGGTGGAAATCGGGATAACGGTTGCCCAGGGAGATTTTCGGAAAAGGGCACTAAACTTCGGGAATCTCCCGGGAAAATCGGCAGGGTTGGCAAGTATGAGTATTAGCGGTGAATTTGGTGTTACCGGCGGGCCAGCTCCAATGTTGATTTGATATTGCCTGAAGGGCCAAATGAAATTAAACGGCGGGCCAGAGTTTGACACCCATGGGGTAGAAGTTAGAAAACAAGTATCAAATTTGGACAACCTGCAGCCTCTTCATCGCCATGCTTCTCCTCTTTCGGAGTTGCTGTCTTCCACGACGGACAGAACAGAATGTCAGCCTTCCTGGCAATGAACTGCTCCACGAGCGGGTTCTCCAGCCCTTCGCCGTTGCTGTCAAGTTGCACAAAAATATGAAATCAAAAAGTTTGGCTGAGTACAAACTGAATGTCAGCGCATACGTCCAAAAAATATGGTGACACCCAGAACAATATCATCAATCAAGGGTATGATTAGGGCTGGGCGATATGGGCTTTTTTTGATATCTCGATATTTTAAGGCCATATTGCGACACACCATATATATCTCCATATTTTGCCTTAGCCTTGAATGAACACTTGATGCATATAATCACAGCAGTATGATGATTCTATGTCTACATTAAAACATTCTTCTTCATACTGCATTAATATATGCTACATTTAAACGTTCGTACAGAAAGGGAAATCACAACTACGTCAATTTATCAAAACTGTATTTATCAAACAGTTATTAAGCAGTTATTGCCACATTAACAGGCAACCAATGGTCGCTGCTAGATAAACTGCAACAATTCTTAACCCTTGTATTATGTTGGAAAAAAATGACATTGATTATGTTGCGGGTCGTTTTGACCCATACTGTGTAAATGCACTCAAAACAATCAAGAAAACAGGTTAAACCAATAACAATTTTATTTTAGGTTATATAAACATTTAGAAAAGTGACATACAATACATTTTTTATTCCAATTGTATTATGTTAAGGGTCAATTTGACCCATTTCAGTTTTTGTGTTGATCAAAGTACTGGTTATCCTTTCTTTTTCTTGCTGAAATCTGGTGACTTTTCCTCATCTAGGGTCATGAACTGGTGTGTAAATCTGGACACTTTGTTGTGTAGTGGAATGTTTGTGCAGTTTGTATAAAAAGATGATGTTGCGAGTAATTTTGACCCAGGCGCTTTAATGTGGGTAAATAGCTGTTCAGATCCAAAAATAAACATGTCTCCTTGATGTACAATTGTTTGTATTTTGATTGTCTCTGAGACCCTCTGTGTGAAGAGAGGGAACTTTCTCACACCTGTCCTTGTCTCCTCAGATGTCATACTTCTGGAGCTCATTTTTGGTGAGTTTGTCAAAGAGATGACATGAGAACAGTGACAAGGACAAGTGTGAGAAAGTTCCCTCTCTTTACACACCTGGCTCTGGGTCTCAGAGGCAAAGAAAATACAAACAATTGTACATCAAAGAGACTTGTTTATTTTGGCTATTTACCCACATTAAAGCGTCTGGGTCAAAATGACCCGCAACATCATCTTTGTATACAAACTCTGCAAGACATTCCACTACACAACAAAGTGTCCAGATTTTACACACCAGTTCATGACCATAGATGAGGAAAAGTCACCAAATTTCAGCAAGAAAAAGAAAGGATAACCAGTACTTTGATAAACACAAAAACTGAAATGGGTCAAATTGACCCTCAACATAATAGAAGGGTTAGACCCTTCCAAGAGCTGACAGCCGAGGTTAGCGCGACATGCTTTCTAGACAGCGAGAGCGTAGAACATCGAGGGATTCAAACCACGAAGGCCGACTTACTTGATGCGGTGCACACATGTGGCAACAATGCTAGATCCCCGCTACAAAGACAAGTAAGTGCTCTATAATTATTTGAGCATGTTATAAGCTTCAGTACTATATTGAAAATATTTTACTCTACAGCTCGCATTAATTTCTTTGTCAGTATTTCAGTAGCCTAATGTTTCATAAATAAAAGGTGATGGGAATGTATTATTATTATTATTATTTATTATTATTATTGTTATTATTCTTACTTTCCTTCAGTTATATGATGGGTGAAGAAATGAATGTCACTGTTGATCATTTGTGATCTATTTTGTGTGTTACTTGTTGTCATTGAACATTTAATATGTGGAGACTGGCTGAAACAGTATAAAATAATTGATATATCTTTATTACATTTTATCCAAATGTTAAGGTTCTTCACTAATTTGATGTTTCCCTCTTACACACATGTAAGAGGGATGTGTACTATGGCTATGAGTCGTTTTTTTTTCTTCTTTTTTTTCCCCCTTGGCCTCAGTCTGCACCCCCACTCCAGGGCCCAGGCTAAGACCGATTTTTATTTTATTTTATTTTAATCTTTTATTCTTTTCTCCCCCCCGTTTACCTGTATGTCATCTTTTTTGTAAGGGGCGCTGGAAGCCGGCAGACCCGTCAGCGATCCTGTTCTGTATCCCCGTAATGTTTGTCTGATCTTGAATGGGATTGTGCTGAAAATTGTAATTTTCCTGAAGGAACTCTCCTGACGGAATAAATAAAGTACTATCTATCTATCTATCTAATGCTACCAACCTGGATCAGGCAAAGGAGGCACTAAAGGTAGAGGTGATGAAAATGGAACAAGAACTGAAGACCATGCCCTCTGGAGAAGGTGTGGCTGAGACAGCAAGCCAAACACCGGGAATGGAGGCTGGAAGCTACTTTGACGAAATCCAAGAGGAGAACTGTACAGCAGGTCCATCTGAGCAGCAGATCACCCAACGGGCACGGTTTCAGTTGGAGAGCTACCTCAGTGAGTCCCCAGCTGGGCGTAAGAGCAATCCTATTCACTACTGGAGAGACAATCAGTCTCGACTACCCGCCCTGGCAGCAACAGCAGCCAAGTTCCTCAGTGCTCTTTGCACCAGTGTTGAGAGTGAGAGGCTTTTTAGCACAGCCTCACTCATCATTGATGAACACAGGAGCAGGCTGACACCTGAGCATCTTCAAATGCTCGTCTTTCAATCAATGTTTACTTATATAGCCCTAAATCACTAGTGTCTCAAAGGGCTGCACAAACCACTACGACATCCTCGGTAGGCCCACATAAGGGCAAGGAAAACTCACACCCAGTGGGACGTCGGTGACAATGATGACTATGAGAACCTTGGAGAGGAGGTAAGCAATGGATGTCGAGCGGGTCTAACATGATACTGTGAAAGTTCAATCCATAATGGATCCAACACAGTCGCGAGAGTCCAGTCCAAAGCGGATCCAACACAGCAGCGAGAGTCCCGTCCACAGGAAACCATCCCAAGCGGAGGCGGATCAGCAGCTCAGAGATGTCCCCAGCCGATACACAGGCAAGCAGTACATGGCCACCGGATCGGACCGGACCCCCTCCACAAGGGAGAGTGGGACATAGAAGAAAAAGAAAAGAAACGGCAGATCAACTGGTCTAAAAAGGGAGTCTATTTAAAGGCTAGAGTATACAAATTAGTTTTAAGGTGAGACTTAAATGCTTCTACTGAGGTAGCATCTCGAACTGTTACCGGGAGGGCATTCCAGAGTACTGGAGCCCGAACGGAAAACGCTCTATAGCCCGCAGACTTTTTTTGGGCTTTGGGAATCACTAATAAGCCGGAGTCCTTTGAAGGCAGATTTCTTGCCGGGACATATGGTACAATACAATCGGCAAGATAGGATGGAGCTAGACCGTGTAGTATTTTATACGTAAGTAGTAAAACCTTAAAGTCACATCTTAAGTGCACAGGAAGCCAGTGCAGGTGAGCCAGTACAGGTATATATGTATGTATATATGTATATAAAGGTATATACAGTACAGGTGTATATGTATGTATATATGTATATAAAGGTATATACAGTATAGGTATATATGTATGTATATATGTATATAAAGGTATATACAGTACAGGTGTATATGTATGTATATATGTATATAAAGGTATATACAGTACAGGTATATATGTATGTATATATGTATATAAAGGTATATACAGTACAGGCGTAATGTGATCAAACTTTCTTGTTCTTGTCAGAAGTCTAGCAGCCGCATTTTGTACCAACTGTAATCTTTTAATGCTAGACATGGGGAGACCCGAAAATAGTACGTTACAGTAGTCGAGGCGAGACGTAACAGTTAGAAAGAATCTCCCCATTATGCTTGGACTGAAGGGAGTGTGTAGATAGTTCTTTTTTTCTTTTCCCAAAGACATGCACCTGGGGATAGGTTGATAGGCAACACTAAATGGTCCCTAGTGTGTGAATGTTGTCTGTCTATCTGTGTTGGCCCTGCGATGAGGTGGCGACTTGTCCAGGGTGTACCCCGCCTTCCGCCCGATTGTAGCTGGGATAGGCACCAGCACCAGCCGCAACCCCAAAGGGAATAAGCAGTAGAAAATGGATGGAAGTTTACACTTGTTCAATAGACATTTTATCCCACTCAGGTTGTTTGTTGAGTTTTGCTTCATGTAATAATGTTTACAGCATTATTTGCACTTTATCCTGTTCACCTTTTTACTGTTCAATGATGCCATTCCTGTTTTTCATGTATAATTTTGTCTATTTTGTGTTTATCTTTGAATAAACAGGTCAGTTTCTTGTTACCAACCATTGTGTATTAATCAGACTCACCTAATTCAGCTGGCTAGTTGTCATCAAGTCTTAAAACCCTTTTCAACATGAATCTGACAACTAAGTAGGCTAAATATCTTTAAACTAGGGATAAATAATGATAAATGGGTTGTACTTGTATAGCGCTTTTCTACCTTCAAGGTACTCAAAGCGCTTTGACACTACTTCCACATTTACCCATTCACACACACATTCACACACTGATGGAGGGAGCTGCCATGCAAGGCGCCAACCAGCACCCATCAGGAGCAAGGGTGAAGTGTCCTGCTCAGGACACAACGGACGTGACGAGGTTGGTACTAGGTGGGAATTGAACCAGGGACGCTCGGGTTGCGCACGGCCACTCTCCCCACTGCGCCACGCCGTCCCTATGCACCGAAAAGAAAATTTGTGGCCGAAGCCGAAACCGAATAAAATTTGAGCGCTTGGCCGAAGGCCGAATACCAAATACCGAATAATAAATGCAGTTTTACACAACTTTTTTATATTGCATAAATAGCCTACAATACATTTTTAGCCATGTTTTTCAAATGAAGTAATTTTTTATTGAATATTGACATTTTTTAATAATCCAGAAGCCTTTGCATTTCAAAAAAAGCACAACATTTTTCACTTATATTAGGCATTTGAAACAAAACATGCATTCCAAAAAAAAAATAAAGTGCATTAAAGTGGATAAACCCACAACAAATGAATTATTGTCCTTTTGGCAAAAGTCTGCTTAGCCACAGTAGATATGCTAATAATGTAAACAGAAGGCTCAAGTAAATCTCAATTAAGTGTGTGCTTGTAACCTCATACACTTATACAGGTACACAACATATCCCAACGTCACCGCGTCAAAAAATTGCGTCACACGCCACTATTCGGCCTTGTTCTTAACTCATTCCACCGAAGGCCGAATGTGGCTTTTTTCGCCATATTCGGCCGAATATATTCGGTTACTGATTAATCGGTGCATCCCTAATTCAAACTCACCTGGTTGTCATCAAGAGTCCTAAAACCCTTTTCAACATGAATCTGACAACTAAGTAGGCTAAATAACTTTAAACTTTAATACATGCTCAGATAGGCCAGTATCGGCCGGTATCGGATCAGAAGTGCAAAAACCTGGATCGGGACATCCCTAGTGGTAAGAAAAGTGTTTTTACATTATTAACAGCTTTTACAGTCATTGAATGAGGAGTATTGTAGTCCCGTAATTACAGTGGTGAATAAAGTGATTCTTGTGCGTGCGGTTTTGTGCTATTGTGATAATTGTTAATCAGCGGTGCTGTTGAGCAGTCGGATGGCTTGGGGATAGAAGTATTAAAAAGTCTTATTATTATTGTCATTTCCCTCGCTGCATGAAAGTTTGAAATGAGCATACCGTATTTCCTTGAATAGCCGCCAGGTATATAGTATGTGCCTGCCTAGAATTAATGCCGGGTCAAACTCGTTTCGCCAGATAATTAGCATATGCCTAGAATTTCCACCGGGTCAAACTCGTCACGTCACGAGTGACACTTCACCTGTCATCATTTTCAAAAATGGAGGAGGCTGATTTCAACAATTTTAAATTGCGTAAAGGGAAGATAGAATAGGCAAACACTGTAGCAGTTAGAAGCTACACAACAGCTGAGCATACTAAAGCACATACCGTATTTCCTCGACTTGCCGCCAGGTATATAGTATGCGCCTGCCTAGAATTACTGCCGGGTCAAACTCGTTTCGCAAAATATTATTTTTATTAGCGCATGTCTAGAATTTCCGCCGGGTCAAACTCGTTTTGCAAAATAATTAGCATATGCCTAGAATTTTCGCCGGGTCAAACTCGTCACGTCACTTGTCATCATTTTCAAAATGGAGGAGGCTGATTTCAATATTAAGAGCTATTCAGTAGGATTTAAGGTCCAAGCTATTGACTATGCTAAAAAGAACAGTAAGCAGCTATGTTTTATTAATATACCGTAGCTGCGTGTGTCAAATATGAGTCATTAAATGACTCCCGCCTCCTGGTGGTAGAGGGCGCTAGTGATCCTTCTTGCGACTACTCGGCTGCAGAAGAAGTGACAACAAGCAGCAATCGTTTATTTTTCCCTCTTGCTTGCACTTTTAACATGGAGGATTACATATCTAAAATAAAACTGTTTTCTAAACTGGACTTTCAATGGAAGCAGGAGGTAATAAAGGAAGATCTCCATCGAGACAGAGATACTTTTAAAACTGAAGAAAGATAAGGAAGACTTCTATAAACAAGTTATCGATGCTTTTGATCAGAAGGAGCTGCGCATGGACTTCATTTATAAGTAAAGGTAAGACCATAAGGTTTTTTTTATTAAATGTGCTTTTCATGATAGTATCCTTACATCACACTCAAATTTTTAAGCGCAGGCCTAAATGTACCACATGCCTTTGGTAAGTGCCGGAGTGAGAAGAGGTTTTAAATTATTAGCGCCCCGGCGGCAACTCAAGGAAATATGCAGTCTGATAGTTTATATATCAATGATGAAATATTGCAACACATGCCAATACGGACGGTTTAGTTTACTAAATTACAATTTTAAAATTCCCGCGGAGTTTCTTGTTGAAAACGTCGCGGAATGATGACGGGTGTTTGTGACGTCTCGGGTTGTAACGGACATATTAGCTCAGCAGCACATAGGGCTAAAAGTTGTCTCTTATCTTATCGCATAATTAAACAGTAATTGGGACATCTGTGTTGCTGAATCTTTTGCAATTTGTTCAATTAATAATGGAGACGTCAAAGAAGAATGCTGTTGGTGGAAAGCTGTGGATTCCAGCTCTCCCGTACAAAAGCAGAACCTAGTAACTAATTTCTGCACCTCCCCTCCAGGGCCCAGGCTAAGACCGATTTTTTTAAAATTTTGTTTTAATCTTCTATTCCCCCCCCTCCTTGTTTACCTGTATTTTATCTTTTTTGTAAGGGGCGCTGGAAGCCGGCAGACCCGTCAGCGATCCTGTTCTGTCTCCCTGTAATGTTTGTCTAAACTTGAATGGGATTGTGCTGAAAATTTTAATTTTCCTGAAGGAACTCTCCTGACGGAATAAATAAAGTACTATCTAATCTAATTCTAGAGATACCCTTGAGATACTAGGTTTTTCTGTTGTATATACGCGGTTAAGTGGTAGTTGCTAGGTCCCGCCTTGCGCGTAACAGCTTACTTACAGGACAAATTACAATATCGCATACACTAATGTAAAGCACATCACCTAGTAACTCCAAAATTATTATCAGCTCAGTTTTGACCAAAATTGAGTTACTGGGTTTTGCCTTTGGATGGGAGAGCAGCCTTTAGCACCGAAACACAGCCGGTGTTTCATTGTTTGTTGTGAAGCTTTAAGACAAGAGCGGTCAAGCGAACATGTTTTTCTACGTCAACCAGCAAGTTTTTGGATGGGAAAATAGTGATTTTAAGTCGGCTCTTACCGGAGACATCAGTGGATTATACTTCCTCTTACAGCAGCTCAAAAAGGCATCTGTGATCTTGGCTCCTCGGCTTCTCTCAGAGACACTGGCGTTCACCGCAGCCATCCGACTATCAGGTATGACTTTACAACCTCACTAAAACACTATTAAAACAATAAGCAGAAAATGGATCTTCCAGAATTATCCTAGTAAAGTGAAGTGAATTATATTTATATAGCGCTTTACTCTAGTGACTCAAAGCGCTTCACATAGTGAAACCCAATATCTAAGTTACATTTAAACCAGTGTGGGTGGCACTGGGAGCAGGTGGGTGAAGTGTCTTGCCCAAGGACACAACGGCAGTGTCTAGGATGGCGGAAGCGGGAATCAAACCTGCAACCCTCAAGTTGTTGGCACGGCCGCTCTACCAACCGAGCTATGCCGCTATAAATGTGTCTAATTACATCTGAAACGGTCCCACTGCCGCTTGGAGCCGTCGCCTTTTCTGTTTTGTTTTTTTGTGCTTCACTTTAACTTTCCTCATCCACAAATCTTTTATCCTCGCTCAAATTAATGGGGAAATTGTCGCTTTCTCGGTCCGAATAGCTCTTGCTGCTGGTGGCCATGATTGTAAACAATGTTCGGATGTGAGGAGCTCCACAACCCGTGACGTCACGCGCACATCGTCTGCTACTTCCGGTACAGGCAAGGCTTTTTTTTATCAGCGCCAAAAGTTGCCAACTTTATCGTGGATGTTCTCTACTAAATCCTTTCAGCAAAAATATGGCAATATCGCGAAATGATCAAGTAGGACACATAGAATGGACCTGCTATCCCCGTTTAAATAACAAAATCTCATTTCAGTAGGCCTTTAATTCAGTATGAAGAAGAATGTTTTAGTGCAGACACAAAGAATCATCATAAGCTATGATTATATGCATCGTGTTCAAGGCTAAGGCAAAATATCGCGATATATATCGCGTATCGTGACATGGCTTAAAAATATTGCGATATTAATAAAAGGTTATATTGCCCAGCCCTAATACGGAATTATTGCCACCCGAACGCCTCCCTAGGGAGGTGTTTCAGGCACGTCCGACCGGTTGGAGGCCAAGGGGGAAGACCCAGGACACTTTGGGAAGACTATGTCTCCCGGCTGGCCTGGGAACAACTCGGGATCCCCCGGGAAGAGCTGGACGAAGTGGCTGGGGAGAGGAAAGTCTGGGCTTCCTTGCTTAGGCTACTGCCCCCGCGACCCGACCTCGAATAAGCGGAAGAAGACGGATATCCACGTAATTCCCCAACTAAACCCCCCTCGACTCACCTCTCACAGGCGGCCTGACACAAGTCCGCCACCACGGCCTGGAAGTCCGGGTTCTCGGTTTGTTCACATTTCAGCGTGCAGAATAGTGACTCTCCGTGGTAAGTCAGACACTGTCTCAACAAGTCTCTGTCCATGATGCTCCTATTTCACATGGTCGGACTTCTCAACATAAAAAAAAGGGAAACTTATAACACGTGTCGCAATAAAGAACCGAACGATAAATGTTTAGTTAAATGTTGGATGGAGTAAATAAACAAGTATCACTTTTTGGCAGCGCAGACGTCCACGCTAATGGGAAAAACACGACGCCTTTTTGTCTGTAACCCGTGTGAATCCCAGACTGCTCCGATAAGGAATATTTCTTAGAAAACAAGACTATAGTCGACCATTTAAGGCAAAATTTGACAAAATGTAAGTTTGTGGTCATTAGAAGTGCTAGCATGAGCCCAGCCCGTTTTGGAGTGAGGACGCTTCTTCTTCGTCTTCCTTTTCTGGCGACTCGCAACCAACGTTGCAGGTGCACAGCGCCACCTACTGCACTGGAGGTGGTACTTACAATAACACACCATGTTAGTATATACATATTAAATATATATTTATTCAAAAAAAACACACACAACAAAAGGGGAGAGAACAACAACAAAACATAATCATATATATATATACATATATATATATATATATATATATATATATTTATACACACACAAACCCTGTTTCCATATGAGTTGGGAAATTGTGTTAGATGAAAAAGAAAACGGAATACAATCATTTGCAAATCCTTTTCAACCCATATTCAATTGACTGCACTACAAAGACAAGATATTTGATGTTCAAACTCATTCTAATAATTAACTTAGAATTTCATGGCTGCAACACGTGCCAAAGTAGTTGGGAAAGGGCATGTTCACCACTGTGTTACGTCACATTTTCTTTTAACAACACTCAATAGACGCCCACCTTTCACAATGTCCATGTCGCAAAACCAACAAATTTAGCCGAACTGCGGCATAGCTCAGTTGGTAGAGTGGCCGTGCCAACAACTTGAGGGTTGCAGGTTCGATTCCCGCTTCCGCCATCCTAGTCACTGCCGTTGTGTCCTTGGGCAAGACACTTTACCCACCTGCTCTCAGTGCCACCCACACTGGTTTAAATGTAACTTAGATATTGGGTTTCACTATGTAAAGCGCTTTGAGTCACTCGAGAAAAGTGCTATATAAATATAATTCACTTCACCAACTGTGTCAAAAGGAGTGGTGAAAAAAAATCCACCAGAAGCTTGTGGATGGCTACCAAAAAGCGCCTCATTGCAGTGAAACTTGCCAAGCATACTTGCCAACCCTCCCGGATTTTTCCGAGAGACTCCCGAAATTCAGCGCCTCTCCCGAAAACCTCCCAGAATTCAGGGGGAGTTGGAGGCCACGCCCCCTCCAGCTGAGTGATGTGTCGACAACCTGTTTTCCCGTCCGCTTTCCCACAATATAAACAGTATGTCTGCCCAATGGCAGTAAAACTGTAGAATGATCGAGGGCGACTTCTTGGTTTCTTATGTGGGTTTATTGTTAGGCAGTTTCATTAACGTCCTCCCTGAGCGGTAACAACACACAACAACAGCAGTCCGTTTTTGTCTACCGTAGAGCAGTTCGTCTGCCGTAAACAGCAATGTTGTGACATACCCATTATCTTGTCCATTTGGTCATAACCCAAACCTTATGACCATAGGTGAGGATGGGAACGTAGATCGACCGGTAAATTGAGAGCTTGCCTTCCGGCTCAGCTCCTTCTTCACCACAATGGATCGATACAGCGTCCGCATTACTGAAGACGCCGCACCGATCCGCCTGTCGATCTCACCATCCACTCTTCCCTCACTCATAGGGGTGTAACGGTACGTGTATTTGTATTGAACCGTTTTCGGTACGGGGGTTTCGGTTCGGTTCGGAGGTGTATCAAACGAGTACACATGCTAGCAGCGATCGGGCTAGGACAACATGTAAAAGCCAGAGCTGGAAGACCATCCTGCCTTGTTAAGAGCTCCCGTTTGGGAACACTTTGGCTGCACGATACAACAATGGAGGACGGACGTTTGCCAACATTGTTCAACAGCTGCTTCTGACAACACGTCAAACATGTGTCGCACCTTTTCTGCTTCCGACTCCCAGACCGTAGTCGAGGAGCGCAGTGGAGACACTCCTCCAGTGCTGATGTATTCTCGGGGGCAACAACCTTCACTCTACCCGGCAGTGGGTCTCCACAGCTCCGGACTCCAGGGTAAATGAGGAATCCGACGATTAGTTACAAATCGAGGCTTTATTGAGGTCCTGCACACAGCCAATCCAACAAAACACTAGCCATTCCCTGCACTCACCGACCGCTCCCTCACCTCGCTCGCCCACACACTCCCCTCACATATTAAAGGGCCACACACACATACGCTACTCTCGTAACACATGCTAACCCATTTGAAGCGTCACCACCGCATTCAAGCAGCCTCTCCTCGGCGAGTCAGGCGGGGCTAAAGCAATAACAAATGTTTTTATAGCAGCAGATTTAAGTCCACATTGCATTAAAAACTAGATTTTGACCCACTTCTATGGTGGAAGAACAATGAGCCCATATATCCTCTTACTGCCAAGTTGGACTTAAACAAGTTGAAAAACTTATTGTGGTCTTACCATTTAGTGGCCAATTGTACGGAATATGTGCTGTACTGTGCAATCTACTAATAAAAGTTACAATCAATCAATCAAAAGTGTAGAGGAAAAAAAGACACTTTTTACTTCAACCGTACTTCCCGTCAAAAGCCTAAAGACTGATCGCACAGTTCCTGTCTTCACAATAAAAGCGCCGCTCCATCGCGCCTGCGCCAACAAAATAAGAGTCTCCGAAAGCCAGCGCTAACAAGCTAGCAAGCTACGGAGTTTGCCGCCAATGTATTTCTTGTAAAGTGTATAAAAAGTAATATGGAAGCTGGACAAATAAGATGCCAAAAACCAACGATTTTCATGTGGTATTAGACAGGAGGACTTTTTTTCTTCTCCATTTGAAAACGTGGACGTTATCAGCAATACTGTCTGATTCCAATCAATGCAAGTCATCAGAATCAGGTAATACACCAACTTATATTCTTGTTTTCATGAAAGATAGGAATCTATATGTTAAACATGCATGTATATTCATTAAAACACCTTAAACATGTGAACAAAAACGGCAAAATAAATCAATATAAATTATATACTGTATAAATAAATGTACAAACCCCGTTTCCATATGAGTTGGGAAATTGTGTTGGATGTAAATATAAACAGAATCCAATTATTTTCAAATAATTTTCAACACATGTTCAGTTGAATATGCTACAAAGACAACATATTTCATGTTCAAACTGATTAATTTTTTTCGTGCAAATAATCATTAACTTTAGAATTTGATGCCAGCAACACGTGACAAAGAAGTTGGGAAAGGTGGCAATAAATGCTGATAAAGTTGAGGAATGCTCATCAAACACTTATTTGGAACATCCCACAGGTGTGCAGGCTAATTGGGAACAGGTGGGTACCCTGATTGGGTACAAAAGCAGCTTCCATGAAATGCTAAGTAATTCACAAACAAGGATGGGGTGAGAGTCACCACTTTGTAAGCAAATTGTCGAACAGTTTTAGAACAACTTTTCTCAACGGGCTATTGCAAGGAATTTAGGGATTTTACCATCTACGGTCCGTAAAATCATCAAAAAGTTCAGAGAATGTGGAGAAATCACGGCACATAAGTGATATTAGGGACGTTTGATCCCTCAGGCGGTACTGCATCAAAAACAGACATCAGTGTGTAAAGGATATCACCACACGGGCTCAGGAACACTTCATAAAACTACTGAAAGTAACTACAGTTGGTCGCTACATCTGTAAGTGCAAGTTAAAACTCTACTATGCAAAGCCAAACCCATTTATCAACAACATCCTGAAACGCCGCCGGCTTGCTGGGCCCGAGATCATCTAAGATGGACTGGTGCAAAGTGGAAAAGTGTTCTGTGGCCTGACGAGTCCAGATTTCAAATTACATTTGGAAACAGAGGACGTGGTGTCCTCCAGAACAAAGAGGAAAATTATCATTCGGATTGTTATAGGTGCAAAGTTCAAAAGCCAGCATCTGTGATGGTATGGGGGTGCATTAGTGCCCAAGGCATGGGTAACTTACACATCTGTGAAGGCACCATTAATGCTGAAAGGTACATACAGGTTTTGGAGCAACATATGTTGTCATCCAA
>NC_084632.1:40578803-40606303 GCF_033978795.1 Nerophis ophidion | reverse complement strand
CCAAAAAAACGGAAATGCTGATTATCGGTCCTGCTAGACACCGACCTCTATTTAATAATACAACTTTAACATTTGACAACCAAATAATAAAACAAGGTGACTCGGTAAAAAATCTGGGTATTATCTTCGACCCAACTCTCTCCTTTGAGGCACACATTAAAAGCGTTACTAAAACGGCCTTCTTTCATCTCCGCAATATCGCTAAAATTCGCTCCATTTTGTCCACGAAAGACGCTGAGATCATTATCCATGCGTTTGTTACGTCTCGTCTCGATTACTGTAACGTATTATTTTCGGGTCTCCCCATGTCTAGCATTAAAAGATTACAGTTGGTACAAAATGCGGCTGCTAGACTTTTGACAAAAACAAGAAAGTTTGATCATATTACGCCTGTACTGTATATACCTTTATATACATATATACATACATATATACCTATACTGTATATACCTTTATATACATATATACATACATATATACCTATACTGTATATACCTTTATATACATATATACATACATATATACCTGTACTGGCTCACCTGCACTGGCTTCCTGTGCACTTTAGATGTGACTTTAAGGTTTTACTACTTACGTATAAAATACTACACGGTCTAGCTCCATCCTATCTTGCCGATTGTATTGTACCATATGTCCCGGCAAGAAATCTGCCTTCAAAAGACTCCGGCTTATTAGTGATTCCTAGAGCCCAAAAAAAGTCTGCGGGCTATAGAGCGTTTTCCGTTCGGGCTCCAGTACTCTGGAATGCCCTCCCGGTAACAGTTCGAGATGCTACCTCAGTAGAAGCATTTAAGTCTCACATTAAAACTCATCTGTGTACTCTAGCCTTCAAATAGACCTCCTTTTTAGACCAGTTGATCTGCCGCTTCTTTTCTTTCTCCTATGTCCCCCCGCTCCCTTGTGGAGGGGGTCCGGTCCGATGACCATGGATGAAGTACTGGCTGTCCAGAGTCGAGACCCAGGATGGACCGCTCGTCGGGACCCAGGATGGACCGCTCGCCTGTGTATCGGTTGGGGACATCTCTACACTGCTGATCCGCCTCCGCTTGGGATGGTTTCCTGTGGACGAGACTCTCGCTGCTGTCTTGGATCCGCTTTGAACTGAACTCTCGCGGCTGTGTTGGAGCCACTATGGATTGAACTTTCACAGTATCATGTTAGACCCGCTCGACATCCATTGCTTTCGGGGGGGGTTGCCCACATCTGAGGTCCTCTCCAAAGTTTCTCATAGTCAGCATTGTCACTGGCGTCCCACTGGATGTGAATTCTCCCTGCCCACTGGGTGTGAGTTTTCCTTGCCCTTTTGTGGGTTCTTCCGAGGATGTTGTAGTCGTAATGATTTGTGCAGTCCTTTGAGACATTTGTGATTTGGGGCTATATAAATAAACATTGACTAATTGAATATTTTTTCCACATAAAACATTTTAAAGTGATAATTTTAAAGTAATAATTCATTATAACAGATTTTTTGGTCCTTTTTTTTTTTGAGCAATGGGAAAAAAAAGAAAATAAGGTACTTTTGTGTCAACATTGCCACTTTTTCTCATTAGATTTCACCTCATTCCACTTTTTTCAAATGTTTTTTTTTTGCAACACTGGTTTAAAAGAATGTCCCAAAAAAATAATGTGCGGTTTTATGGTTTTAATTTTAATATGGCTTTTGAGTTCCTTATTTCCTTGTTGTGACGGGTTGCTACAATTACTGCGGTTAATCTGGCAATGCTGGCAGGGAGGAGCAGAAGAAAAAGGGAAAACAGAAGTCTGGTTTCCTTCAATTGGTGTTGGGTGGAGAGACCTGACCTCACGTGCGCGATGGGAAGAAGAATTATTTGCCTTTTTTTATTTGGATATTTCTGCGCTTCTTCTCAAGGTAACTTCATGTTCGTGTTGACTTTTTTATCGGCTTACTTTCAATAAGTCTGGATCGGGCATTAAGCCACGAGGTGAAATTGGCTAGAAAGTGATTTTCCTTCCCACGTTTTGTTTTGTTTTTTGCATTTTTGCACAGACAATATTATTGCGGACATTTAGGTTAAAATAATTTTTTTTCAGAGCCATAAATGTACAAAAAAAAAAACTAAAATATTATGCAGCTGTTTTTTTCTTGTAAATGTATTTACATTCATTCCGGAAACCGAATCTCTCTCACAAATTGACATTATTACATATACCTAACATTTGAGACAAGTATTTTAGTATTGGTATAGGTTGATTGGCAACACTAAAATTGGCCCTAGTGTGTGAATGTGAGTGTGAATGTTGTCTGTCTATCTGTGTTGGCCCTGTGATGAGCTGGCGACTTGTCCAGGGTGTACCCCGCCTTCCGCCCGATTGTAGCTGAGATAGGCGCCAGCGCCCCCCGCGACCCCAAAAGGGAATAAGCGGTAGAAAATGGATGGATGGATACTTTAATTTCAATTTAAACCGTGAAATAAACAAAAGACAATTAAAAAAAAAGCTTCAAAATAAGTGAATAGCAACCTGTACAATAAAACATGCACGTGGTACATTTTGCTAAATAATGATGTTTTATATGTTAAAAATGAACACTTTGGCCCAAAACGGCTCACATCAATTAAAAATATCGAATAATGCCGAAAAATGGAAATACAACAAAAACTTCAATACGGTTTAGAAAGTGTCCACAATACGGTGAAGTGAATTACATTTATATAGCGCTTTTCTCTAGTGACTCAAAGCGCTTTACATAGTGAAACCCAATATCTAAGTTACATTTAAAGCAGTGTGGGTGGCAGGTGGGTAAAGTGTCTTGCCCAAGGACACAACGGCAGTGACTAGGCTGGCGGAAGCGGGAATCGAACCTGCAACCCTCAAGTTGCTGGCACGGCCACTCTACCAACCGAGCTATGCCGCCCCAGAAAAAAGGGCGGACATAGGGCTTTGGAAAAGCAGGAATTCTGGAAAATCCAGGAATTTTTTTTGAACTTGGAAAAGGGAAGTTTGAATTTCCAGAATGGTGGAATATGTTGAAGGTGGAATGGTTTGAAAAGGTTGAAAAATGTGGAAATTGTGGAAGTTTGAAAATGGCTTATTCATTTTGAATGGAAAAAATGGCCAGGAAAACCTGGAATTCTGGGAAATCTGGGAATTTTTGGAATTGACAACAATTTGAGGATTTTGGTAAAAAGCGGGATTTTTAGGAAAATTGGTAAAAAAAAAAACACACTTAAATGGCCTGGATGAGTTGAATTAGTTGGTGTTGGAATTTTTCAAAATCGGTCAAGAAATGTTGAAGTAGCAACATGTTGAATTGAGAAATGCAAATGCGGAATTCCTGGAGGTTTGGAAAACTAGGAATTTTTACAGTTCAAAAAAACAACTTTGTTTTTTTTGTCCTGATAAGGAGGAAGGTTTGGACGGTGGGTTGAAAAATGTGGAAGGAGTAGTCACCAGAATAAAAGGGCGGAAATAGGGCTTTGAAAAGTTGGAATTCTGGAAAATCCTGGAAATTTTTGGAACATGGAAAAAAGGAAGTTGAATTTCCAGAATGGTGGAATGTGGAATGGTTTAAATAGGTTCAAAATGTGGAAATAGTGAAAGTTAAAAAAATGGCCAATTCGTTTTGAACGGGAATTCTGGAAAAATCTGGGAATTTTTGGAATTTGTCAAGGAACAATTTGGGAATTTCGGAAAAAAGCGGGATTTTTTTTTTTTAATTGGCCTGAATGAGTTGAAATTTTTCAAAATCGTTCAAGAAATGTTGAAGTAGTAACATGTTGAATTGAGAAATGCAAATGCGGAATTCCTGGAGGTTTGGAAAACTGGGAATTTTTACAGTTAAAAAAAAAACAACTTTGTTTTTTTTGTCCTGATTAGGAGGAAGGTTTGGACGGTGGGTTGAAAAATGTGGAAGGGGTAGTCACCAGAATAAAAGGGCGGAAATAGGGCTTTGAAAAGTTGGAATTCTGGAAAATCCTGGAAATTTTTTGAACATGGAAAAAAGGAAGTTGAATTTCCAGAATGGTGGAATGTGTTGAAGGTGGAATGGTTTAAATAGGTTCAAAATGTGGAAATAGTGACAGTTAAAAAAATGGCCAATTCGTTTTGAACGGGAATTCTGGAAAAATCTGGGAATTTTTGGAATTTGTCAAGGAACAATTTGGGAATTTCGGAAAAAAGCGGGAATTTTTTTTTTAATTGGCCTGAATGAGTTGAAATTTTTCAAAATCGTTCAAGAAATGTTGAAGTAGTAACATGTTGAATTGAGAAATGGAATTTCAGAATTCCCGGAGTTTTGAGAAAACTGGGAATTTTTACAGTTGAAAAAAAGAACTTTGTTTTTTGTCCTGATTAAGTGGAATGTTTGGACGGTGGAAATGTGTTCAAAATGTGGAAGGAGTAGTCACCAGAATAAAAGAGCAGAAATAGGGCTTTGAAAAGTTGGAATTCTGGAAAATCCTGGAAATTTTTGGAACATGGAAAAAAGGAAGTTGAATTTCCAGAATGGTGAAATGTGTTGAAGGTGGAATGGTTTAAATAGGTTCAAAATGTGGAAATGGTGAAAGTTAAAAAAATGGCCAATTCGTTTTGAACGGGAATTCTGGAAAAATCTGGGAATTTTTGGAATTTGTCAAGGAACAATTTGGGAATTTCGGAATTTTTTTTTTTAATTGGCCTGAATGAGTTGAAATTATTCAAAATCGTTCAAGAAATGTTGAAGTAGTAACATGTTGAATTGAGAAATGGAATTTCAGAATTCCCGGAGTTTTGAGAAAACTGGGAATTTTTACAGTTGAAAAAAAGAACTTTGTTTTTTGTCCTGATTACTTGGAATGTTTGGACGGTGGAAATGTGTTTCAAAATGTGGAAGGAGTAGTCACCAGAATAAAAGAGCAGAAATAGGACTTTGGAAAAGCGGGAAATCTGGAAAATCCTGGAATTTTTTTGAACATGGAAAAAAGAAAGTTAAATTTCCAGAATGGTGGAATATGTTGAATAGGTTGAAAAATGTGGAAATGGTGAAAGTTTGAAAAATGGCCAATTCATTTTTAATGGGAAAAATGCCCCAGCAAACCTGGAATTCTGGAAAATCGGGGAATTTTTGGAATTTGTCAATGGACAACGATTTGGGAATTCTGGGAAAAAGCAGGAATTGTTTTGGAAATTGGTGAAAACTTCAATTGCCTGAATTAGATGAAATAGTTGGTGTTAGAATGTTTCTAATCTGTCAAGAAATGTTGAAGTAGTAACATGTTGAATTGAGAAATGGAATTTCAGAATTCCCGGAGTTTTGAGAAAACTGTGAATTTTTACAGTTGAAAAAAAGAACTTAGTTTTTTGTCCTGATTAAGAGGAATATTTGGACAGTAGAAAGGTTGAAATGCGTTGAAAAATGTGGAAGGAGTCGTCGCCAGTGAAGTGAATTAGTGAAGTGAATTACATTTATATAGCACTTTTCTCTAGTGACTCAAAGCGCTTTTACATAGTGAAACCCAATATCTAAGTTACATTTAAACCAGTGTGGGTGGCACATGGGTAAAGTGTCTTGCCCAAGGACACAACGGCAGTGACCAGGCTGGCGGAAGCGGGAATCGAACCTGCAACCCTCAAGTTGCTGGCACGGCCACTCTACCAACCGAGCAATACCGCCTCCGGTAGAAAACAATATTTACAAGAACAAAACAATGTGTTGATGTCACAGCAGGTTTTGGGTATTTTTTTTTAAATATCCATCCATCCATTTACTACCGCTTAATCCCTTTTGGGGTCGCGGTAGTTTGAGCATTAAATATTCACCCCTCCAATTTTTTTTAATTGGAGGGGTGAATATTTAATGCTCAAACAAAGAAAATATAGGGAATATAATACAATGAAATAGACATGCATTATAATTCATATAGTGCTGAAAATAAATATTGCAGTTTTATTACCATTTTCTCGGTTCTGATGTAGTGAATACATGAATGACAAATGTTTTGTAAAAAAAAAAAGAAAATTCAAGAGTGTAATGTTGGCTATTTTTAGGCCCTTTGTTACAGAAGACCCTATTGTATTTCTAAGGTTTTATTATTATTATTATTATTATACCGCAGCCTCTTTGAGCTATAATTTGACCCCCTTAACATGCTTCACAACTCACCAAATTTAACACACACATCAGGACTGGTGAAAATTGCCATCTAATAAAAAACTAAACCCCAAAACTCAAAATTGCGCTCTAGCGCCCCCTAGGAAAAAACAGACAAAACTGCTTGTAACGTCCGGTAGGAATGTCGTAGAGACATGAAACAAAAACCTCTATGTAGGTCTGACTTGGACCTAGATTTCATTAACTGGCCTCCTTCAGCAAAAATCAACAGGAAGTTGGCAAAAACCCCTTCAAAACAAAAGTTTCCTAAAAAATGTCATTTTTGCCTCTTTGAGCTGTAATTTGACCCCCTTAAAATATTCAAAACTCACCAAAATGGACACACACATCAGGACTGGCGAAAATAATTGCGATCTAATAAAACAAACAAACCCCAAAACTCAAAATTACAATCTAGCGCCCCCTAGGAATAAAACACTGACAAAACTGCTTCTAGGAAGAAAACACAGACAAAACTGCTTGTAACTTTCGTTAGGAATGTCATAGAGACATGAAACAAAAACCTCTATGTAGGTCTATGTAGAACTAACCTCTTAAATAGGAGGAAAAAGCACACAAAACCTTTTGGATTGGCGAGGCACTTCCGGGCTGCAGGTAATAGCATTCAATTAGGAAGAAACGCTCTACTGCCCCCTACCGAGCAAGGTGAATAATGATAAAAGTGGAATGACAGCTTCAAAAAAGAATTCAAACCAAAAAATAAAAAATAAATCAACACAAACATGTGAAACATTATTGGTGGGTCAAATATATATATACACACACACACATATATATATATACACATAAATTCCCATATACATACATATATATATATACATACACAAACATATATATATATACATACAAACATACATATACATACACACATATGTATATACATATGTATACAGACATATATATATACATATGTATATATATATACACACACATAAATATATATATATATATATATATATGTATATATATATATATGTGTGTGTGTATATATATATATAAACACACATACATATATATAAACATATTTATACATACACATACACATATATATATATACACACATATATACATATATATAAACATATATATATACATACATATATATACATACATACATATATACACACATATATATATACACATATATATATACACACATATATATACACACACACACATATATACATACAAATATATATAGACACACATATATACATACACACATATATACTTACATACATACATTTATATATACATACATACATATATATGTATATACATAATATATATATAAATACATATATATATACATACATATATGCAAATGTATTTATATATATATATGTGTATGTATGTATATTTATATATATATAAATAATACATATATATGTATATATATGTATGTATGTATATACATATATATGTATGTATGTATGTATGTATACATATATGTATGTATGCAAGTTTATATATGTGTGTGTGTATATATATATATATATATATATATATACACACACACACATGAATATATATACATACATACACATAAATATACATTGTAAATTATGGTGGAAAATAAGTGTTTTGTCAACCATTCAAAGCTCTCACTGATGGAAGGAGGTTTTGGCTCAAAATCTCACGATACATGGCCCCATTCATTCTTTTCTTAACAAGGATCAATTGTCCTGTCCCCTTAGTAGAAAAACAGCCCCAAAGCATGAAGTTTCCACCCCCATGCTTCACAGTAGGTGTGGTGGTCTTGGGATGCAAGACCACCAACCGGTTTAGCTCGGTTGGTAGAGTGGCCGTGCCAGCAACTTGAGGGTTGCAGGTTCAATTCCCGCTTCTGCCAACCTAGTCACTGCTGTTGTGTCCTTGGGCAAGACACTTTACCCACCTGCTCCCAGTGCCACCCACACTGGTTTAAATGTAACTTAGATATTGGGTTTCACTATGTAAAGCGCTTTGAGTCACTAGAGAAAAAGCGCTATATAAATATAATTCACTTCACTTCAACTCAGTATTCTTCTTCCTCCAAACACGACGAGTTGAGTTAATACCAAAAACCACATGACATTCTCCCAATCCTCTGCTGTATCATCCGTGTATCCATTTTGGTATAAACTCAACTCACCTCAAATGATCGGATCATTTATTTGGATCAGCAAAAAAAAAAGACAAATAAATAGAAGTCGGGTCGCGGGGGCAGAAGCCTAAGAAGGGAAGCCCAGACATTGTCTTTCTGAAATAAGGAGGGGTGTCCATGATAAGGTTGCTTGAATGGCTACATATGTTGTTCAAAAACCTGAATGTAGCTTTTAGCCTTAATAGTGCCTTCACAGATGTGTAAGTTACCCATGCCTTCAGCATTAATGCAACCCCATACCATCACATATGCTGGCTTTTAAACTTTGCGCCGATAACAATCCGGATGGTTCTTTTCCTCTTTGGTCCGGAGGACAGACGGACAAAACGGGTTTCATCACTGAAGTATATAGTACATTTACGACAATAGTTTGAGAACTGTCATGTTAACAATCTGGTCCGAGTGGAGATCTTTTTGCATGTAATACTACTTTAACCAATACTCCATACATTGTGGTAACTTAAAATAAAACTATCATATTTGCAGATTTGCAGACCAGGACTCCCAAAACCAGTACTGTGGCAAAAGGAAATGATGGTGAACAACTGTTCATACGGACGAATCCAAGTAATGCTACAACATCCAGCGGTGAGCTCAAAATCAGAGCTAAACATTCTAACAGCAAAACAACCGAAGCTACACTAAGCAACTATTCTATATTTACTCCAGAAAAGCCAACAACGTCCAGAACCACATATGAAAAGAAGACAGGCAAAACTGGGATTACGACAAGCAAAACATCTGGAACAACTACAAACACAACAATGACGACTACAACCAGAAACCCAATACCCACAACCATATCACCAACTAACACAACAACCACACTTGTAATTACGACAGACCCAAAAATGACGACTGCAACCGGAAACCCAATACCCACAACCATACCACCAACCGACACAAGCACCACCCTTGTAATGACGACAGACGCAACAATGACGACTGCAACCGGAAACCCAATACCCACAACCATACCACCAACCGACACAAGCACCACACTTGTAATGACAGACCCAACAATGACGACTGCAACCGGAAACCCAATAACAACAACCATACCACCAACCGACACAAGCACCACCCTTGTAATGACGACAGACCCAACAATGACGACTGCAACCGGAAACCCAATAACAACCAGAACACCAACCAACACAAGCACCACCCTTGTAATGACGACAGACCCAACAATGACGACTGCAACCGGAAACCCAATACTCACATCCATACCACCAACCGACACAAGCACCACCCTTGTAATGACGACAGACCCAACAATGACGACTGCAACCGGAAACCCAATAACAACCAGAACACCAACCAACACAAGCACCACCCTTGTAATGACGACAGACCCAACAATGACGACTGCAACCGGAAACCCAATAACAACAACCAGAACACCAACCAACACAAGCACCACCCTTGTAATGACGACAGACCCAACAATGGCGACTGCAACCGGAAACCCAATACTCACATCCATACCACCAACCGACACAAGCACCACCCTTGTAATGACGACAGACCCAACAATGACGACTGCAACCGGAAACCCAATAACAACAACCAGAACACCAACCAACACAAGCACCACCCTTGTAATGACGACAGACCCAACAATGGCGACTGCAACCGGAAACCCAATACCCACAACCATACCACCAACCGACACAAGCACCACACTTGTAATGACGACAGACCCAACAGTGACGACTGCAACCGGAAACCCAATACCCACAACCATACCACCAACCGACCCAAGCACCACCCTTGTAATGACGACAGACCCAACAATGGCGACTGCAACCGGAAACCCAATACTCACATCCATACCACCAACCGACACAAGCACCACCCTTGTAATGACGACAGACCCAACAATGACGACTGCAACCGGAAACCCAATAACAACAACCAGAACACCAACCAACACAAGCACCACCCTTGTAATGACGACAGACCCAACAATGGCGACTGCAACCGGAAACCCAATACCCACAACCATACCACCAACCGACACAAGCACCACACTTGTAATGACGACAGACCCAACAGTGACGACTGCAACCGGAAACCCAATACCCACAACCATACCACCAACCGACCCAAGCACCACCCTTGTAATGACGACAGACCCAACAGTGACGACTGCAACTGGAAACCCAATACCCACAACCATACCACCAACCAACACAAGCACCACACTTGTAATGACGACAGACCCAACAATGACGACTGCAACCGGAAACCCAATAACAACCAGAACACCAACCAACACAAGCACCACCCTTGTAATGACGACAGACCCAACAATGACGACTGCAACCGGAAACCCAATAACAACCAGAACACCAACCAACACAAGCACCACCCTTGTAATGACGACAGACCCAACAATGACGACTGCAACCGGAAACCCAATAACAACAACCAGAACACCAACCAACACAAGCACCACCCTTGTAATGACGACAGACCCAACAATGGCGACTGCAACCGGAAACCCAATACTCACATCCATACCACCAACCGACACAAGCACCACCCTTGTAATGACGACAGACCCAACAATGACGACTGCAACCGGAAACCCAATAACAACAACCAGAACACCAACCAACACAAGCACCACCCTTGTAATGACGACAGACCCAACAATGGCGACTGCAACCGGAAACCCAATACTCACATCCATACCACCAACCGACACAAGCACCACCCTTGTAATGACGACAGACCCAACAATGACGACTGCAACCGGAAACCCAATAACAACAACCATAACACCAACCGACACAAGCACCACACTTGTAATGACGACAGACCCAACAATGACGACTGCAACCGGAAACCCAATAACAACAACCAGAACACCAACCAACACAAGCACCACCCTTGTAATGACGACAGACCCAACAATGGCGACTGCAACCGGAAACCCAATACTCACATCCATACCACCAACCGACACAAGCACCACCCTTGTAATGACGACAGACCCAACAATGACGACTGCAACCGGAAACCCAATAACAACAACCAGAACACCAACCAACACAAGCACCACCCTTGTAATGACGACAGACCCAACAATGGCGACTGCAACCGGAAACCCAATACCCACAACCATACCACCAACCGACACAAGCACCACACTTGTAATGACGACAGACCCAACAGTGACGACTGCAACCGGAAACCCAATACCCACAACCATACCACCAACCGACACAAGCACCACCCTTGTAATGACGACAGACCCAACAATGACGACTGCAACCGGAAACCCAATACCCACAACCATACCACCAACCGACCCAAGCACCACACTTGTAATGACGACAGACACAACAATGACGACTGCAACCGGAAACCCAATACCCACAACCATACCACCAACCGACACAAGCACCACCCTTGTAATGACGACAGACCCAACAATGACGACTGCAACCGGAAACCCAATACCCACAACCATACCACCAACCGACACAAGCACCACACTTGTATTGACGACAGACCCAACAATGACGACTGCAACCGGAAACCCAATACCCACAACCATACCACCAACCGACACAAGCACCACCCTTGTAATGACGACAGACCCAACAATGACGACTGCAACCGGAAACCCAATACCCACAACCATACCACCAACCGACACAAGCACCACACTTGTAATGACGACAGACCCAACAATGACGACTGCAACCGGAAACCCAATACCCACAAACATACCACCAACCAACACAAGCAGGACTGCAACCGGAAACCCAATACCCACAACCATACCACCAAACAACACAAGCACAACACTTGTAATGACGACAGACCCAACAATGACAACGGCAACCGGAAACCCAATACCCACACCCATACCACCAACCAACACAACTACCACCCTTGTAATGACGACAGACCCAACAATGACGACTGCAACCGGAAACCCAATACCCACAACCATACCACCAACCGACACAAGCACCACCCTTGTAATGACGACAGACCCAACAATGACGACTGCAACCGGAAACCCAATACCCACAACCATACCACCAACCGACACAAGCACCACACTTGTAATGACGACAGACCCAACAATGACGACTGCAACCGGAAACCCAATAACAACAACCAGAACACCAACCAACACAAGCAGGACTGCAACCGGAAACCCAATACCCACACCCATACCACCAACCAACACAACTACCACCCTTGTAATGACGACAGACCCAACAATGACGACTGCAACCGGAAACCCAATACCCACACCCATACCACCAACCAACACAACTACCACCCTTGTAATGACGACAGACCCAACAATGACGACTGCAACCGGAAACCCAATACCCACACCCATACCACCAACCAACACAACTACCACCCTTGTAATGACGACAGACCCAACAATGACGACTGCAACCGGAAACCCAATACCCACAACCATACCACCAACCGACACAAGCACCACACTTTCAACAGTAAGCACAACAAATAGTAACGTCACCCGGACAATCCCAATCCAAAACACAAATACCACACTTGTAATGACGACAGACACAACAATGACGACAACTCCCAACTTAATTACAACCATGGCCACAACATCCGGAACAACGACAGACCCAACAATGACGACTACAACTGGAAACCCAATACTCACACCCATACCACCAACCAGCACAACTACCACCCTTGTAGTGACGACAGACCCAACAATGACGACTACAACTGGAAACCCAATACCCACACCCATACCACCAACCAACACAAGCACCACACTTGTAATGACGACAAACACAACAATGACGACAACTCCCAACATAATTACAACCATGGCCACAACATCCGGAACAACGACAGACCCAACAATGACGACTACAACTGGAAACCCAATACTCACACCCATACCACCAACCAGCACAACTACCACCCTTGTAATGACGACAGACCCAACAATGACGACTACAACTGGAAACCCAATACCCACACCCATACCACCAACCAACACAAGCACCACACTTGTAATGACGACAGACCCAACAATGACGACAACTCCCAACATAATTACAACCATGGCCACAACATCAGGAACAACGACAAACACAACAATGACAACTACAACTGGAAACCCAATACTCACAACCATACCACCAACCAACACAACTACCACCCTTGTAATGACGACAGACCCAACAATGACGCCTGCAACCAGAAACCCAATACCCACAACCATACCACCAACCAACACAAGCACCACACTTTCAACAGTAAGCACAACAAATAGCAACGTCACCCGGACAATCCCAATCCAAAACACAAATACCACACTTGTAATGACGACAGACCCAACAATGACGACAACTCCCAACATAATTACAACCATGGCCACAACATCCGGAACAACGACAGACCCAACAATGACGACTACAACTGGAAACCCAATACTCACAACCATACCACCAACCAGCACAACTAACACCCTTGTAGTGACGACAGACCCAACAATGACGACTACAACTGGAAACCCAATACCCACAACCATACCACCAACCAACACAAGCACCACACTTGTAATGACGACAAACACAACAATGACGACAACTCCCAACATAATTACAACCATGGCCACAACATCCGGAACAACGACAGACCCAACAATGACGACTACAACTGGAAACCCAATACTCACACCCATACCACCAACCAGCACAACTACCACCCTTGTAATGACGACAGACCCAACAATGACGACTACAACTGGAAACCCAATACTCACACCCATACCACCAACCAACACAACTACCACCCTTGTAATGACGACAGACCTAACAATGACGACTACAACTGGAAACCCAATACCCACACCCATACCACTAACCAACACAACTACCACCCTTGTAATGACGACAGACCCAACAATGACGACTACAACTGGAAACCCAATACTCACACCCATACCACCAACCAACACAACTACCACCCTTGTAATGACGACAGACCTAACAATGACGACTACAACTGGAAACCCAATACTCACACCCATACCACCAACCAACACAACTACCACCCTTATAATGACGACAGACCCAACAATGACGACTACAACTGGAAACCCAATACCCACAACCATACCACCAACCAACACAAGCACCACACTTTCAACAGTAAGCACAACAAATAGTAACGTCACCCGGACAATCCCAATCCAAAACACAAATACCACACTTGTAATGACGACAGACCCAACAATGACGACAACTCCCAACATAATTACAACCATGGCCACAACATCCGGAACAACGACAGACCCAACAATGACGACTACAACTGGAAACCCAATACTCACACCCATACCACCAACCAACACAAGCACCACACTTGTAATGACGACAAACACAACAATGACGACAACTCCCAACATAATTACAACCATGGCCACAACATCCGGAACAACGACAGACCCAACAATGACGCCTGCAACCGGAAACCCAATACCCACAACCATACCACCAACCAACACAAGCACCACACTTTCAACAGTAAGCACAACAAATAGTAACGTCACCCGGACAATCCCAATCCAAAACACAAATACCACACTTGTAATGACGACAGACACAACGACGACAACTCCCAACATAATTACAACCATGGCCACAACATCCGGAACAACGACAGACCCAACAATGACGACTACAACTGGAAACCCAATACTCACACCCATGCCACCAACCAGCACAACTACCACCCTTGTAATGACGACAGACCCAACAATGACGACTACAACTGGAAACCCAATACTCACAACCATACCACCAACCAGCACAACTACCACCCTTGTAATGACGACAGACCCAACAATGACGACTACAACTGGAAACCCAATACCCACAACCATACCACCAACCAACACAAGCACCACACTTTCAACAGTAAGCACAACAAATAGCAACGTCACCCGGACAATCCCAATCCAAAACACAAATACCACACTTGTAATGACGACAGACCCAACAATGACGACAACTCCCAACATAATTACAACCATGGCCACAACATCCGGAACAACGACAGACCCAACAATGACGACTACAACTGGAAACCCAATACTCACAACCATACCACCAACCAGCACAACTACCACACTTGTAATGACGACAGACCCAACAATGACGCCTGCAACCGGAAACCCAATACCCACAACCATACCACCAACCAACACAAGCACCACACTTTCAACAGTAAGCACAACAAATAGTAACGTCACCCGGACAATTCCAATCCAAAACACAAATACCACACTTGTAATGACGACAAACACAACAATGACGACAACTCCCAACATAATTACAACCATGGCCACAACATCCGGAACAACGACAGACCCAACAATGACGACTACAACTGGAAACCCAATACTCACACCCATACCACCAACCAGCACAACTACCACCCTTGTAATGACGACAGACCCAACAATGACGACTACAACTGGAAACCCAATACCCACACCCATACCACCAACCAACACAAGCACCACACTTGTAATGACGACAGACCCAACAATGACGACAACTCCCAACATAATTACAACCATGGCCACAACATCAGGAACAACGACAAACACAACAATGACAACTACAACTGGAAACCCAATACTCACAACCATACCACCAACCAACACAACTACCACCCTTGTAATGACGACAGACCCAACAATGACGCCTGTAACCAGAAACCCAATACCCACAACCATACCACCAACCAACACAAGCACCACACTTTCAACAGTAAGCACAACAAATAGCAACGTCACCCGGACAATCCCAATCCAAAACACAAATACCACACTTGTAATGACGACAGACCCAACAATGACGACAACTCCCAACATAATTACAACCATGGCCACAACATCCGGAACAACGACAGACCCAACAATGACGACTACAACTGGAAACCCAATACTCACAACCATACCACCAACCAGCACAACTAACACCCTTGTAGTGACGACAGACACAACAATGACGACAACTCCCAACATAATTACAACCATGGCCACAACATCCGGAACAACGACAGACCCAACAATGACGACTACAACTGGAAACCCAATACTCACAACCATACCACCAACCAGCACAACTAACACCCTTGTAGTGACGACAGACCCAACAATGACGACTACAACTGGAAACCCAATACCCACAACCATACCACCAACCAACACAAGCACCACACTTGTAATGACGACAAACACAACAATGACGACAACTCCCAACATAATTACAACCATGGCCACAACATCCGGAACAACGACAGACCCAACAATGACGACTACAACTGGAAACCCAATACTCACAACCATACCACCAACCAGCACAACTAACACCCTTGTAGTGACGACAGACCCAACAATGACGACTACAACTGGAAACCCAATACCCACAACCATACCACCAACCAACACAAGCACCACACTTGTAATGACGACAAACACAACAATGACGACAACTCCCAACATAATTACAACCATGGCCACAACATCCGGAACAACGACAGACCCAACAATGACGACTACAACTGGAAACCCAATACTCACACCCATACCACCAACCAGCACAACTACCACCCTTGTAGTGACGACAGACCCAACAATGACGACTACAACTGGAAACCCAATACCCACAACCATACCACCAACCAACACAAGCACCACACTTGTAATGACGACAAACACAACAATGACGACAACTCCCAACATAATTACAACCATGGCCACAACATCCGGAACAACGACAGACCCAACAATGACGACTACAACTGGAAACCCAATACTCACAACCATACCACCAACCAGCACAACTAACACCCTTGTAGTGACGACAGACCCAACAATGACGACTACAACTGGAAACCCAATACCCACAACCATACCACCAACCAACACAAGCACCACACTTGTAATGACGACAAACACAACAATGACGACAACTCCCAACATAATTACAACCATGGCCACAACATCCGGAACAACGACAGACCCAACAATGACGACTACAACTGGAAACCCAATACTCACACCCATACCACCAACCAGCACAACTACCACCCTTGTAATGACGACAGACCCAACAATGACGACTACAACTGGAAACCCAATACTCACACCCATACCACCAACCAACACAACTACCACCCTTGTAATGACGACAGACCTAACAATGACGACTACAACTGGAAACCCAATACCCACACCCATACCACCAACCAACACAACTACCACCCTTGTAATGACGACAGACCCAACAATGACGACTACAACTGGAAACCCAATACTCACACCCATACCACCAACCAACACAACTACCACCCTTGTAATGACGACAGACCTAACAATGACGACTACAACTGGAAACCCAATACTCACAACCATACCACCAACCAGCACAACTACCACCCTTATAATGACGACAGACCCAACAATGACGACTACAACTGGAAACCCAATACCCACAACCATACCACCAACCAACACAAGCACCACACTTTCAACAGTAAGCACAACAAATAGTAACGTCACCCGGACAATCCCAATCCAAAACACAAATACCACACTTGTAATGACGACAGACCCAACAATGACGACAACTCCCAACATAATTACAACCATGGCCACAACATCCGGAACAACGACAGACCCAACAATGACGACTACAACTGGAAACCCAATACTCACACCCATACCACCAACCAACACAAGCACCACACTTGTAATGACGACAAACACAACAATGACGACAACTCCCAACATAATTACAACCATGGCCACAACATCCGGAACAACGACAGACCCAACAATGACGACTACAACTGGAAACCCAATACTCACAACCATACCACCAACCAGCACAACTACCACACTTGTAATGACGACAGACCCAACAATGACGCCTGCAACCGGAAACCCAATACCCACAACCATACCACCAACCAACACAAGCACCACACTTTCAACAGTAAGCACAACAAATAGTAACGTCACCCGGACAATCCCAATCCAAAACACAAATACCACACTTGTAATGACGACAGACACAACGACGACAACTCCCAACATAATTACAACCATGGCCACAACATCCGGAACAACGACAGACCCAACAATGACGACTACAACTGGAAACCCAATACTCACACCCATGCCACCAACCAGCACAACTACCACCCTTGTAATGACGACAGACCCAACAATGACGACTACAACTGGAAACCCAATACCCACAACCATACCACCAACCAACACAAGCACCACACTTTCAACAGTAAGCACAACAAATAGCAACGTCACCCGGACAATCCCAATCCAAAACACAAATACCACACTTGTAATGACGACAAACACAACAATGACGACAACTCCCAACATAATTACAACCATGGCCACAACATCCGGAACAACGACAAACACAACAATGACGACTACAACTAGAAACCCAATACTCACACCCATACCACCAACCAGCACAACTACCACCCTTGTAATGACGACAGACCCAACAATGACGCCTGCAACCGGAAACCCAATACCCACAACCATACCACCAACCAACACAAGCACCACACTTTCAACAGTAAGCACAACAAATAGTAACGTCACCCGGACAATTCCAATCCAAAACACAAATACCACACTTGTAATGACGACAAACACAACAATGACGACAACTCCCAACATAATTACAACCATGGCCACAACATCCGGAACAACAACAAACACAACCATGCCCACAACATCCGGAACAACGACAAACACAACCATGGCCATAACATCCGGAACAACGACAAACACAACCATGCCCACAACATCCGGAACAACGACAAACACAACCATGGCCATAACATCCGGAACAACGACAAACACACTCATGGCCACAACATCCGGAACGACAAACTTAACCATGGCCACAACATCCGGAACAACGACAAACACAACCATGGCCACAACATCCGGAACAACGACAAACACAACCATGACGACCACTCCTAACATGAATATAACCATGCCCACAACATCCGGAACAACGACCAACACAATCATGGCCACAACATCCGGAACAACGATAAACACAACCATGGCCATAAATTCCGGAACAACGACAAACACAACCATGGCCACAACATCCGGAACGACAAACTTAACCATGCCCACAACATCCGGAACAACGACAAACACAACCATGGCCACAACATCCGGAAGAACGACAAACACAACAATGATGACCACTCCGAACATGACTACAGCCATGCCCACAACATCTGGAACAACGACAAACACAACCATGGCCACAACATCCGGAACAACGACAAACACAACCATGGCCACAACATCCGGAACAACGACAAACACAACCATGACGACCACTCCGAACATGACTACAACCATGCCCACAACATCCGGAACAACGACAAACACAACAATGATGACCACTCCGAACATGACTACAACCATGCCCACAACATCCGGAACAACGACAAACACAACAATGATGACCACTCCGAACATGACTACAACCATGCCCACAACATCCGGAACAACGACAAACACAACAATGACGACCACTCCGAACATGACTACAACCATGCCCACAACATCCGGAACAACGACAAACACAACCATGACGACCACTCCGAACATGACTACAACCATGCCCACAACATCCGGAACAACGACAAACACAACCATGACGACCACTCCGAACATGACTACAACCATGCCCACAACATCCGGAACAACGACTAACACAACAATGATGACCACTCCGAACATGACTACAACCATGCCCACAACATCCGGAACAACGACGAACACAACCATGGCCACAACATCCGGAACAACGACAAACACAACAATGATGACCACTCCGAACATGACTACAACCATGCCCACAACATCTGGAACAACGACAAACACAACCATGCCCACAACATCTGGAACAACGACAAACACAACCATGCCCACAACATCCGGAACAACGACAAACATAACAATGATGACCACTCCGAACATGACTACAACCATGCCCACAACATCCGGAACAACGACAAACACAACCATGCCCACAACATCCGGAACAACGACAAACACAACCATGGCCACAACATCCGGAACAACGACAAACACAACCATGGCCACAACATCCGGAACAACGACAAACACAACCATGGCCACAACATCCGGAACAACGACAAACACAACCATGACGACCACGTCAATGAACACGACCACACCCACAAGCATACCACCAACCAACACAAGCACCACACTTGTAACGACGACAGACCCAACAATGACGACAACTCCCAACATAAACACAACCATGACCACAACATCTGGAACAAACACGAGCACAACAATGACTCCGTCAACGACCACACCCTTGGCTACCACTTCCACGTCACCCCAAAGCACAACAACTCCAACCACTGCTCCCACCATCTTGACAAGTAGCCTCATGGCTCTTACAGGTACGTGACTCTTTACCATATTTGCTATGTTTCATAGACGCACATATAATCCGTAGCTATACAATTTCACCAAAATGATGAAATGGTGAATAGGCATTGTCGTATAGATTCCGTGTTCATCAAATTCTGATCGTTTTGACAATTCTTTGCCTTCCCAACTCCCGACAGGCCCCGTGTCCTTGGCTCATTTCAAGATGACCTTAAACGTGGGCAACGGCGTCAGCGACGAGACGATAGTTGAACTCGTCGAATCGGTAAGAAAAACCTCGGTGATGTTAGTTTGGCAGCATACCAGCTCGGGGAAGGTGCAATGGGTAAAGAATTCATCTTTCAATTATGACTTAAACCAGGTCGCCCGTAAGGACCAGATGAGTCGCCCGCTGGCCTGTTCTAAAAATAGCTCAAATAGCAGCACTTACCAGTGAGCTGCCTCTATTTTTTAAATTGTATTTATTTACTAGCAAGCTGGTCTCGCTTTGCTGGACATTTTTTAATTCTAAGAGAGACAAGACTCAAATGGAATTTGAAAATCCAAGAAAATATTTTAAAGACTTGGTATTCACTTGTTTAAATAAATTCATTTACTTTACTTCTTATAACTGTCAGAAAGACAAATTTTAGAGAAAAAAATACAACCTTAAAAATGATTTTAGGATTTTTAAACACATACCTTTTTACCTTTTAAATTCCGTCCTCTTCTTTCCTGACAATTTAAATCAAAGTTCAAGTATTTTTTTTAAATTTTTTATTGTAAAGAATAATAAATACATTTTAATTTAATTCTTCATTTTAGCTTCTTTGTGAAATATTTCTTCAAACTTATGATTAATATTAAAAAAAATTATTCTGGCAAATTTAAATCCTCTGTAGAATCAAATTTGAATCCCATTTCCAAGTCATTTGAATTTCTTTTAAAATTTTTGTTCTTGAAAATCTAGAAGAAATAATGATTTGTCTTTGTTAGAAATCTAGCTTGGTCCAATTTGTTATATATTCTAACAAAGTGCAGATTGGATTTTAACCTATTTAAAACATGTCATCAAAATTCTAAAATTAATCTTAATTAGGAAAAATTACTAATGATGTTCCATTAATTTTTATTTTTTTTTCAAAAAGAATCGAATTAGCTAGTTTTTCTCTTCATTCTTTTGGGTTGAATTTTGAATGTCAAATTTTAAATTTTCTTTTTTTTGGTGTTTTCTCCTTTTTTAAACCGTTCATTTAAGTGTTTTTTCATCATTTATTCTCTACAAAAAACCTACCGTAAAAAGAAAAAAAATGTACGGCGGAATGACAAACAGAAATACCCTTTTTTTTAATATATATATAGATTTATTTATTAAAGGTAAATTGAGCAAATTGGCTATTTCTGGCAATGTATTTAAGTGTGTATCAAACTGGTAGCCCTTCACATTAATCAGTACCCAAGAAGTAGCTCTGACTTAAATGCTTCAATTAATTATAATTGGAAACAAACACACACACTTTTAAATGTGTCTTTCATTTTTCATTTAAAAGTAAATGTACTTACAGTATTTAATATTTTTTATCAATTTTTGATTTCAATATTTCATTTAATGAATTATCACATTGACGGCATTCAATCAATCAGTTTATTCATATAGCCCTAAATCACAAGTGTCTCAAAGGGCTGCACAAGCCAAAACGACATCCTCGGTTCAGAGCCCACAAAAGGGCATGGAAAAACTCACAACCCAGTGGGATGTCAGTGTGAACGACTATGAGAAACCTTGGAGAGGACCGCAGATGTGGGTGACCCCCGCCCCCTCCTCTAGGGGGAGACCGGATGCAATGGTCGAGTGGGTCTGGCATAATATTGTGAAAGTCCAGTCCATAGTGGATCTAAAATAATGAGAGTCCAGTCCATAGTGGATCTAACATAATAGTGAGAGTCCAGTCCATAGTGGATCTAACATAATAGTGAGAGTCCAGTCCATAGGGGATCTAATATAATAGTGTGAGTTCAGTCCGTAGTGGATCTAACATAATAGTGTGAGAGTCCAGTCCATAGTGGATCTAACATAATAGTGAGAGTCCAGTCCATAGTGGATCTAACATAATAGTGAGAGTCCAGTCCATAGAGGATCTAACATAATAGTTTGAGAGTCCAGTCTATAGTGGATCTAACATAATATTGTGAGATTTCAGTCCATAGTGGATCTAACATAATAGTGTGAGAGTCCAGTCCATAGTGGATCTAACATAATAGTGTGAGAGTCCAGTCCATAGTGGATTCAAGATAATAGTGAGAGTCCAGTCCATAGTGGATCTAACATAATAGTGTGAGAGTCCAGTCCATAGTGGATCTAACATAATAGTGTGAGAGTCCAGTCCATAGTGGATTCAAGATAATAGTGAGAGTCCAGTCCATAGTGGATCTAACATAATAGTGTGAGAGTCCAGTCCATAGTGGATCTAACATAATAGTGTGAGAGTCCAGTCCATAGTGGATTCAAGATAATAGTGAGAGTCCAGTCCATAGTGGATCTAACATAATAGTGTGAGAGTTCAGTCCATAGTGGATCTAACATAATAGTGTGAGAGTCCAGTCCATAGTGGATCTAACATAATAGTGAGAGTCCAGTCCATAGTGGATTCAAGATAATAGTGAGAGTCCAGTCCACAGTGGATCTAACATAATAGTGTGAGTCCAGTCTATAGTGGATCTAACATAATAGTGAGAGTCCAGTCCACAGTGGATCTAACATAATAGTGTGAGAGTCCAGTCCATAGTGGATTCAAGATAATAGTGAGAGTCCAGTCCACAGTGGATCTAACATAATAGTGTGAGAGTCCAGTCCATAGTGGATCCAAGATAATAGTGAGAGTCCAGTCCACATTGGATCCAGCATAATAGTGTGAGTCCAGTCCATAGTGGATCTAACATAATAGTGTGAGAGTCCAGTCCATAGTGGATTCAAGATAATAGTGAGAGTCCAGTCCACAGTGGATCTAACATAATAGTGTGAGAGTCCAGTCCATAGTGGATTCAAGATAATAGTGAGAGTCCAGTACATAGTGGATCCAAGATAATAGTGAGAGTCCAGTCCACATTGGATCCAGCATAATAGTGTGAGTCCAGTCCATAGTGGATCTAACATAATAGTGTGAGAGTCCAGTCCATAGTGGATCCAAGATAATAGTGAGAGTCCAGTCCATAGTGGATCTAACATAATAGTGAGAGTCCAGTCCACAGTGGATCTAACATAATAGTGTGAGAGTCCAGTCCATAGTGGATCCAAGATAATAGTGAGAGTCCAGTCCACATTGGATCCAGCATAATAGTGTGAGTCCAGTCCATAGTGGATCTAACATAATAGTGTGAGAGTCCAGTCCATAGTGGATCTAACATAATAGTGTGAGAGTCCAGTCCATAGTGGATTCAAGATAATAGTGAGAGTCCAGTCCACATTGGATCCAGCATAATAGTGAGAGTCCAGTCCATAGTGGATCCAAGATAATAGTGAGAGTCCAGTCCACATTGGATCCAGCATAATAGTGTGAGTCCAGTCCATAGTGGATCTAACATAATAGTGTGAGAGTCCAGTCCATAGTGGATTTAACATAATAGTGAGAGTCCAGTCCATAGTGGATCCAACTTAATAGTGAGAGTCCAGTCCATAGTGGATCTAACATAATAGTGTGAGAGTCCAGTCCATAGTGGATCTAACATAATAGTGTGAGAGTCCAGTCCATAGTGGATCTAACATAATAGTGAGAGTCCAGTCCATAGTGGATCTAACATAATAGTGAGAGTCCAGTCCATAGTGGATCTAACATAATAGTGTGAGAGTCCAGTCCATAGTGGATCTAACATAATAGTGAGAGTCCAGTCCATAGTGGATCAAACATAATAGTGAGAGTCCAGTCCATAGTGGATCTAACATAATAGTAAGAGTCCAGTCCATAGTGGATCTAACATAATAGTGACAGTCCAGTCCATAGTGGATCTAACATAATAGTGAGAGTCCAGTCCATAGTGGATCTAACATAATAGTGTGGGAGTCCAGTCCATAGTGGATCTAACATAATAGTGTGAGAGTCCAGTCCATAATGGATCTAACATTATAGTGAAAGTCCAGTCCATAGTGGATCTAACATAATAGTGTGAGAGTCCAGTCCATAGTGGATCTAACATAATAGTGTGAGAGTCCAGTCCACAGTGGATCTAACATAATAGTGTGAGAGTCCAGTCCATAGTGGATCTAACATAATAGTGAGAGTCCAGTCCATAGTGGATCTAACATAATAGTGTGAGAGTCCAGTCCATAGTGGATCTAACATAATAGTGACAGTCCAGTCCATAGTGGATCTAACATAATAGTGAGAGTCCAGTCCATAGTGGATCTAACATAATAGTGTGGGAGTCCAGTCCATAGTGGATCTAACATAATAGTGTGAGAGTCCAGTCCATAGTGGATCTAACATAATAGTGTGAGAGTCCAGTCCATAGTGGATTCAAGATAATAGTGAGAGTCCAGTCCACATTGGATCCAGCATAATAGTGAGAGTCCAGTCCATAGTGGATCCAAGATAATAGTGAGAGTCCAGTCCACATTGGATCCAGCATAATAGTGTGAGTCCAGTCCATAGTGGATCTAACATAATAGTGTGAGAGTCCAGTCCATAGTGGATTTAACATAATAGTGAGAGTCCAGTCCATAGTGGATCCAACTTAATAGTGAGAGTCCAGTCCATAGTGGATCTAACATAATAGTGTGAGAGTCCAGTCCATAGTGGATCTAACATAATAGTGTGAGAGTCCAGTCCATAGTGGATCTAACATAATAGTGAGAGTCCAGTCCATAGTGGATCTAACATAATAGTGTGAGAGTCCAGTCCATAGTGGATCTAACATAATAGTGAGAGTCCAGTCCATAGTGGATCAAACATAATAGTGAGAGTCCAGTCCATAGTGGATCTAACATAATAGTAAGAGTCCAGTCCATAGTGGATCTAACATAATAGTGACAGTCCAGTCCATAGTGGATCTAACATAATAGTGAGAGTCCAGTCCATAGTGGATCTAACATAATAGTGTGGGAGTCCAGTCCATAGTGGATCTAACATAATAGTGTGAGAGTCCAGTCCATAATGGATCTAACATTATAGTGAAAGTCCAGTCCATAGTGGATCTAACATAATAGTGTGAGAGTCCAGTCCATAGTGGATCTAACATAATAGTGTGAGAGTCCAGTCCACAGTGGATCTAACATAATAGTGTGAGAGTCCAGTCCATAGTGGATCTAACATAATAGTGAGAGTCCAGTCCATAGTGGATCTAACATAATAGTGTGAGAGTCCAGTCCATAGTGGATCTAACATAATAGTGACAGTCCAGTCCATAGTGGATCTAACATAATAGTGAGAGTCCAGTCCATAGTGGATCTAACATAATAGTGTGGGAGTCCAGTCCATAGTGGATCTAACATAATAGTGTGAGAGTCCAGTCCATAATGGATCTAACATTATAGTGAAAGTCCAGTCCATAGTGGATCTAACATAATAGTGTGAGAGTCCAGTCCATAGTGGATCTAACATAATAGTGTGAGAGTCCAGTCCACAGTGGATCTAACATAATAGTGTGAGAGTCCAGTCCACAGTGGATCTAACATAATAGTGTGAGAGTCCAGTCCATAGTGGATCTAACATAATAGTGAGAGTCCAGTCCATAGTGGATCTAACATAATAGTGTGAGAGTCCAGTCCATAGTGGATCTAACATAATAGTGACAGTCCAGTCCATAGTGGATCTAACATAATAGTGAGAGTCCAGTCCATAGTGGATCTAACATAATAGTGTGGGAGTCCAGTCCATAGTGGATCTAACATAATAGTGTGAGAGTCCAGTCCATAATGGATCTAACATTATAGTGAAAGTCCAGTCCATAGTGGATCTAACATAATAGTGTGAGAGTCCAGTCCATAGTGGATCTAACATAATAGTGTGAGAGTCCAGTCCATAGTGGATTCAAGATAATAGTGAGAGTCCAGTCCACATTGGATCCAGCATAATAGTGAGAGTCCAGTCCATAGTGGATCCAAGATAATAGTGAGAGTCCAGTCCACATTGGATCCAGCATAATAGTGTGAGTCCAGTCCATAGTGGATCTAACATAATAGTGTGAGAGTCCAGTCCATAGTGGATTTAACATAATAGTGAGAGTCCAGTCCATAGTGGATCTAACATAATAGTGTGAGAGTCCAGTCCATAGTGGATCTAACATAATAGTGTGAGAGTCCAGTCCATAGTGGATCTAACATAATAGTGAGAGTCCAGTCCATAGTGGATCTAACATAATAGTGTGAGAGTCCAGTCCATAGTGGATCTAACATAATAGTGAGAGTCCAGTCCATAGTGGATCAAACATAATAGTGAGAGTCCAGTCCATAGTGGATCTAACATAATAGTAAGAGTCCAGTCCATAGTGGATCTAACATAATAGTGACAGTCCAGTCCATAGTGGATCTAACATAATAGTGAGAGTCCAGTCCATAGTGGATCTAACATAATAGTGTGGGAGTCCAGTCCATAGTGGATCTAACATAATAGTGTGAGAGTCCAGTCCATAATGGATCTAACATTATAGTGAAAGTCCAGTCCATAGTGGATCTAACATAATAGTGTGAGAGTCCAGTCCATAGTGGATCTAACATA